>NC_088422.1:102309016-102450198 GCF_034236695.1 Oncorhynchus nerka
AACAGTCTGAATGACAGTCCACTAACACTGAATGACATTACAGTATATAACAGTCTGAATGACAGTCCACTACATTACAGTATATAACAGTCTGAATGACAGTCCACATTACAGTATATAACAGACTACATTACAGTATATAACAGTCTGAATGACAGTCCACTACATTACAGTATATAACAGTCTGAATGACAGTCCACTACATTACAGTATATAACAGTCTGAATGACAGTCCACTACATTACAGTATATAACAGACTGAATGACAGTCCACTACATTACAGTATATAACAGTCTGAATGACAGTCCACTACATTACAGTATATAACAGACTGAATGACAGTCCACTACATTACAGTATATAACAGTCTGAATGACAGTCCACTACATTACAGTATATAACAGTCTGAATGACAGTCCACTACATTACAGTATATAACAGTCTGAATGACAGTCCACTCATTACATTACAGTATATAACAGACTGAATGACAGTCCACTACATTACAGTATATAACAGTCTGAATATATAACAGTCTGAATGACAGTCCACTCATTACATTACAGTATATAACAGACTGAATGACAGTCCACTACATTACAGTATATAACAGTCTGAATGACAGTCCATTACATTACAGTATATAACAGACTGAATGACAGTCCACTACATTACAGTATATAACAGTCTGAATGACAGTCCACTACATTACAGTATATAACAGTCTGAATGACAGTCCACTACATTACAGTATATAACAGTCTGAATGACAGTCCACTCACTACATTACAGTATATAACAGTCTGAATGACAGTCTGAATGACACTACATTACAGTATATAACAGTCTGAATGACAGTCCACTACATTACAGATATGACAGTCTGAATGACAGTCCACTACATTACAGTATATAACAGTCTGAATGACAGTCCACTCACTACATTACAGTATATAACAGTCTGAATGACAGTCCACTACATTACAGTATATAACAGTCTGAATGACAGTCCACTACATTACAGTATATAACAGACTGAATGACAGTCCATTACATTACAGTATATAACAGTCTGAATGACAGTCCACTACATTACAGTATATAACAGTCTGAATGACAGTCCACTACATTACAGTATATAACAGTCTGAATGACAGTCCACTCACTACATTACAGTATATAACAGTCTGAATGACAGTCCACTACATTACAGTATATAACAGTCTGAATGACAGTCCACTACATTACAGTATATAACAGTCTGAATGACAGTCCACTGAATGACAGTCCATTACATTACAGTATATAACAGTCTGAATGACAGTCCACTACATTACAGTATATAACAGTCTGAATGACAGTCCACCACATTACAGTATATAACAGTCTGAATGACAGTCCACTACATTACAGTATATAACAGTCTGAATGACAGTCCACTACATTACAGTATATAACAGTCTGAATGACAGTCCACTACATTACAGTATATAACAGTCTGAATGACAGTCCACTACATTACAGTATATAACAGACTGAATGACAGTCCACTCACTACATTACAGTATATAACAGTCTGAATGACAGTCCACTACATTACAGTATATAACAGTCTGAATGACAGTCCACTACATTACAGTATATAACAGACTGAATGACAGTCCACTACATTACAGTATATAACAGTCTGAATGACAGTATATAACAGTATATAACAGTCTGAATGACAGTCCACTACATTACAGTATATAACAGACTGAATGACAGTCCACATTACATTACAGTATATAACAGTATATAACAGTCTGAATGACAGTCCACTACATTACAGTATATAACAGTCTGAATGACAGTCCACTACATTACAGTATATAACAGTCTGAATGACAGTCCACTACATTACAGTATATAACAGACTGAATGACAGTCCACAGTATATAACACTGAATGACATTACAGTATATAACAGTCTGAATGACAGTCCACTACATTACAGTATATAACAGTCTGAATGACAGTCCACTACATTACAGTATATAACAGTCTGAATGACAGTCCACTACATTACAGTATATAACAGTCTGAATGACAGTCCATTACATTACAGTATATAACAGTCTGAATGACAGTCCACTATACATTACAGTATATAACAGTCTGAATGACAGTCCACTACATTACAGTATATAACAGACTGAACAGTCTACATACAGTATATCCTGAATGACAGTCATTACATTACAGTATATAACAGTCTGAATGACAGTCCACCATTACATTACAGTCTGAATATATAACAGTCTGAATGACAGTCCACTACATTACAGTATATAACAGACTGAATGACAGTCCACATTACATTACAGTATATAACAGACTGAATGACAGTCCACTACATTACAGTATATAACAGTCTGAATGACAGTCCATTACATTACAGTATATAACAGTCTGAATGACAGTATATACCAGTCTGAATGACAGTCCACTACATTACAGTATATAACAGACTGAATGACAGTCCACTCACTACATTACAGTATATAACAGACTGAATGACAGTCCACTACATTACAGTATATAACAGACTGAATGACAGTCCACTATATAACAGTCTGAATGACATTACTGAATGACAGTCCACTACATTACAGTATAACAGTCTGAATGACAGTCCACTACATTACATTACAGTCTGAATGACAGTCCATACATTACATGAATGACAGTCCACTACATTACAGTATATAACAGTCTGAATGACAGTCCACTACATTACAGTATATAACAGTCTGAATGACAGTCCACTCACTACATTACAGTATATAACAGACTGAATGACAGTCCACTACATTACAGTATATAACAGTCTGAATGACAGTCCACTACATTACAGTATATAACAGTCTGAATGACAGTCCACTACATTACAGTATATAACAGTCTGAATGACAGTCCACTACATTACAGTATATAACAGTCTGAATGACAGTCCACTACATTACAGTATATAACAGTCTGAATGACAGTCCACTACATTACAGTATATAACAGTCTGAATGACAGTCCACTCACTACATTACAGTATATAACAGTCTGAATGACAGTCCACTACATTACAGTATATAACAGACTGAATGACAGTCCATTACATTACACTATATAACAGTCTGAATGACAGTCCATAACAGTATATCTGAATGACAGTCCACTACATTACAGTATATAACAGTCTGAATGACAGTCCACTACATTACAGAATATTACAGTATATAACAGTCTGAATGACAGTCCACATTACATATAACATTACAGTATATAACAGTCTGAATGACAGTCCACTACATTACAGTATATAACAGTCTGAATGACAGTCCACTACATTACAGTATATAACAGACTGAATGACAGTCCACTACATTACAGTATATAACAGTCTGAATGACAGTCCATTACATTACAGTATATAACAGTCTGAATGACAGTCCACTACATTACAGTATATAACAGTCTGAATGACAGTCCACTACATTACAGTATATAACAGTCTGAATGACAGTCCACTCACTACATTACAGTATATAACAGTCTGAATGACAGTCCACTACATTACAGTATATAACAGTCTGAATGACAGTCCACTACATTACAGTATATAACAGTCTGAATGACAGTCCACTACATTACAGTATATAACAGTCTGAATGACAGTCCACTACATTACAGTATATAACAGTCTGAATGACAGTCCACTACATTACAGTATATAACAGTCTGAATGACAGTCCACTACATTACAGTATATAACAGACTGAATGACAGTCCACTCATTACTACTGAATGACAGTCCATATTAACAGTCTGAATGACAGTCCACTACATTACAGTATATAACAGTCTGAATGACAGTCCACTCATTACATTACAGTATATAACAGTCTGAATGACAGTCCACTACATTACAGTATATAACAGACTGAATGACAGTCCACTACATTACAGTATATAACAGTCTGAATGACAGTCCACTACATTACAGTATATAACAGTCTGAATGACAGTCCACTACATTACAGTATATAACAGTCTGAATGACAGTCCACTCACTACATTACAGTATATAACAGTCTGAATGACAGTATATAACAGCCTGAATGACAGTCCACTACATTACAGTATATAACAGTCTGAATGACAGTCCACTACATTACAGTATATAACAGTCTGAATGACAGTCCACTACATTACAGTATATAACAGTCTGAATGACAGTCCACTCACTACATTACAGTATATAACAGTCTGAATGACAGTCCACTCACTACATTACAGTATATAACAGTCTGAATGACAGTCCACTCATTACATTACAGTATATAACAGTCTGAATGACAGTCCACTACATTACAGTATATAACAGTCTGAATGACAGTCCACTACATTACAGTATATAACAGTCTGAATGACAGTCCACTACATTACAGTATATAACAGTCTGAATGACAGTCCACTACATTACAGTATATAACAGTCTGAATGACAGTCCACTACATTACAGTATATAACAGACTGAATGACAGTCCACTCACTACATTACAGTATATAACAGTCTGAATGACAGTCCACTACATTACAGTATATAACAGTCTGAATGACAGTCCACTACATTACAGTATATAACAGTCTGAATGACAGTCCACTACATTACAGTATATAACAGTCTGAATGACAGTCCACTACATTACAGTATATAACAGACTGAATGACAGTCTGAATGACAGTCCACTACATTACAGTATATAACAGTCTGAATGACAGTCCACTACATTACAGTATATAACAGTCTGAATGACAGTCCACTACATTACAGTATATAACAGTCTGAATGACAGTCCACTACATTACAGTATATAACAGACTGAATGACAGTCCACTCACTACATTACAGTATATAACAGTCTGAATGACAGTCCACTACATTACAGTATATAACAGTCTGAATGACAGTCCACTACATTACAGTATATAACAGACTGAATGACAGTCCATAACAGTCTGAATGACAGTCCATATACAGTATACAGACTGAATGACAGTCCATTACATTACAGTATATAACAGTCTGAATGACAGTACATTACAGTATATACATGAATGACAGTCCACTACATTACAGTATATAACAGTCTGAATGACAGTCCACTCATTACATTACAGTATATAACAGTCTGAATGACAGTCCACTACATTACAGTATATAACAGTCTGAATGACAGTCCACTACATTACAGTATATAACAGTCTGAATGACAGTCCACTACATTACAGTATATAACAGTCTGAATGACAGTCCACTACATTACAGTATATAACAGTCTGAATGACAGTCCATTACATTACAGTATATAACAGTCTGAATGACAGTCCACTACATTACAGTATATAACAGTCTGAATGACAGTCCACTACATTACAGTATATAACAGACTGAATGACAGTCCACTACATTACAGTATATAACAGTCTGAATGACAGACAGTCTGAATGACAGTCCACTACATTACAGTATATAACAGACTGAATGACAGTCCACTACATTACAGTATATAACAGTCTGAATGACAGTCCATTACATTACAGTATATAACAGACTGAATGACAGTATATAACAGTCTGAATGACAGTCCACTACATTACAGTATATAACAGACTGAATGACAGTCCACTACATTACAGTATATAACAGTCTGAATGACAGTCCACTACATTACAGTATATAACAGTCTGAATGACAGTCCACTACATTACAGTATATAACAGTCTGAATGACAGTCCACTCACTACATTACAGTATATAACAGTCTGAATGACAGTCCACTACATTACAGTATATAACAGTCTGAATGACAGTCCACTCACTACATTACAGTATATAACAGTCTGAATGACAGTCCACTACATTACAGTATATAACAGTCTGAATGACAGTCCACTACATTACAGTATATAACAGTCTGAATGACAGTCCACTCATTACATTACAGTATATAACAGTCTGAATGACAGTCCACTACATTACATTGAATGACAGTATATAGTATAGTCTGAATGACAGTCCACTACATTACAGTCTGAATATAACAGTCTGAATGACAGTCCACTACATTACAGTATATAACTACATTACAGTATATAACAGTCTGAATGACAGTCCATTACATTACAGTATATAACAGTCTGAATGACAGTCCACAGTCCACTACATTACAGTATATAACAGTCTGAATGACAGTCCACTACATTATTACATTACAGTATACATTAACAGTCTGAATGACAGTCCACTCACTACATTACAGTATATAACAGTCTGAATGACAGTCCACTACATTACAGTATATAACAGTCTGAATGACAGTCCACTACATTACAGTATATAACAGTCTGAATGACAGTCCACTACATTACAGTATATAACAGTCTGAATGACAGTCCACTACATTACAGTATATAACAGTCTGAATGACAGTCCACTACATTACAGTATATAACAGTCTGAATGACAGTCCACTACATTACAGTATATAACAGTCTGAATGACAGTCCACTACATTACAGTATATAACAGTCTGAATGACAGTCCACTACATTACAGTATATAACAGTCTGAATGACAGTCCACTACATTACAGTATATAACAGTCTGAATGACAGTCCACTCATTACATTACAGTATATAACAGTCTGAATGACAGTCCACTACATTACAGTATATAACAGTCTGAATGACAGTCCACTCACTACATTACAGTATATAACAGTCTGAATGACAGTCCACTACATTACAGTATATAACAGTCTGAATGACAGTCCACTACATTACAGTATATAACAGACTGAATGACAGTCCATTACATTACAGTATATACATGAATATCCATACATTACATTATATAACAGACTGAATGACAGTCCATTACATTACAGTATATAACAGTCTGAATGACAGTCCACTACATTACAGTATATAACAGACTGAATGACAGTATATAGATTGATAACTAGACTGGGGGTTGCGTGGGAAATTAGTCAGGTACAACTAGATATCATGGAGATGGACGGTTCCGATGATTACAAACAGAGAATTGTATCCACGGGGGCCTGGTTGTGGAACTATCACCAGGGCCTAGTGGTGGAGCTATCACCAGGGCCTATTGGTGGAGCTATCACGAGGGCCTGGTGATGGAGCTATCACAAGGGCCTGGTGGTGGAGCTATCACCAGGGCCTAGTGGTGGAGCTATCACGAGGGCCTAGTGGTGGTGCTATCACAAGTGTCTGGTGGTAGAGCTATCACGAGGGCCTGGTGGTGGAGCTATCACAAGGGCCTGGTGGTGGAGCAATCACGAGGGCCTGGTGGTGGAGCTATCACGAGGGCCTGGTGGTGGAGCTATCAGTCATGGAGCTGCGACACGTAGCTCATTATCAGTGAATCTTTGGATTGGTTCGGTTCTGAAAAGTTTCAACAGACATAATTGTGCTATTAGCAGTGCATTCCTTGCTGGCATGTGACAGGCCTGCAGTCTTATTGCATTTGGGATGGTCTGGGCAACAACAAGGACGATACTGTTATCTTACTAAGAGGGTTGTTTAACTCTGAAGGGCTTGTTATGTACTGCAGGGTGTGTCTGTGGTTTATAAGGGCAGCTCCTGTTATTCAGAGACACAATTCACAATGAGAGGCTTCTGACTTCACTTAACATGCACACGCTCACACACACACACACACACACACACACACACACACACACACACACACACACACACACACACACACACACACACACACACACACACACACACACACACACACACACACACACACGCTGCTGACTGTCTCCTGACGAGTGATAGAGTTGTAAACCGTGCTTGACCTTTGACACGTTCCCCAGTAATGCCGTTTTAATGACCCACTCCTTCATTTAACATAGAAGAAATGCCTGAAGAGAGAGTGCCATATGTCCTCAAAACACATTTAGTATCATTACTAGAATATTAGTATTTATCAGTATTAGTATTTATTAGTATTAGTATTTATTAGTATTAGTATTTATTAGTATTATCATTTATTAGTATTGGTATTTATTAGTGTTAGTATTTATTCGTATTAGTATTTATTAGTATTAGTATTTATTAGTATTAATATGTATTAATATTCGAATTGATTAGTATTAGTATTTATTAGTATTAGTATTTGTTAGTATTAGTATTTGTTAGTATTAGTATTTATTCGTATTAGTATTTGTTAGTATTAGTATTTGTTAGTATTAGTATTTATTAGTATTAGTATGTATTACTATTAGTATTCATTAGTATTAGTATTAGTTAGTATTAGTATTTATTAGTATTAGTATTTATTAGTATTAGTATTTATTAGTATTAGTATTTGTTAGTATTAGTATTTATTAGTATGAGTATTTATTAGTATTATTATTTGTTAGTATTAGTATTTGTTAGTATTTGTATTTATTAGTATTACTATTTATTAGTATGAGTTAGTATTAGTATTTGTTAGTATAAGCTTTTCAAGGCCCTCCGAACGACACTCTCCAAAGTATACACTTAAAAGTATGTACTGAATCCCTGAAAGAGAGAGTTGACCTTTAACCCTTTACACGTGTCTTTGTTGTTGTTCTTTCATGGGCCTGTTAGATCACTGTGTTTCGTATGGGCTCAGAGGGCCAGCAGGATATCGAGATGTCCATACTGACAGCCTTGCTCAAAGGTAACCTGGGAAGGACACTCCACTGTTCTTCTGCTCTTTACATCACTCTTAACACCACTGACTTTGCAGAGAGAGATATTTCTCACATATGCTGGGATCGAAACATTTGATTTGAATCCCAGTCATAGTCTATAGAACAGATGAATTCTGGGATTGAAACCTTTGATTTGAATCCCAGTCATAGTCTATAGAACAGATGAATTCTGGGATTGAAACCTTTGATTTGAATCCCAGTCATAGTCTATAGAACAGATGAATGCTGGGATTGAGACATTTGATTTGAATCCCAGTCATAGTCTATAGAACAGATGAATGCTGGGATTGAGACATTGGATTTGAATCCCAGTCATAGTCTATAGAACAGATGAATGCTGGGATTGAGACATTTGATTTGAATCCCAGTCATAGTCTATAGAACAGATGAATGCTGGGATTGAGACATTTGATTTGAATCCCAGTCATAGTCTATAGAACAGATGAATGCTGGGATTGAGACATTTGATTTGAATCCCAGTCATAGTCTATAAAACAGATGAATGCTGGGACTGAGACATTTGATTTTAATCCCAGTCATAGTCTATAGAACAGATGAATGCTGGGATTGAGACATTTGATTTGAATCCCAGTCATAGCCTATTGAACAGCTGTGAAGTGTTTCAAGCTTAAACCAAAAAGCCTTGTTGGTGTTTGATTGTAGGCACCAACGCCTCTGCCCCTGACCAGCTGAGTCTAGCCCTGGCCTGGAACAGAGTGGACATCGCTAGGAGCCAGATCTTCGTCTACGGTCACCACTGGCCCATGAGTGGCAGCGTAAGTCTATGAACAACTTGGGAAACACGTGGCCATCACCATGGATACACAATGAACATCACCATGCTGGTCTAACAGGGTCTGATTCAGAGTTGTAATGAACAACACCATGCTGGTCTAACAGGGTCTGATTCAGAGTTGTAATGTACATCACCATGCTGGTCTAACAGGGTCTGATTCAGAGTTGTAATGTACATGGGTCTGATTCAGCGATCTGATTCAGAGTTAAATGAACATCAAAATGCTGGTCTAACAGGGTCTGAATGACCATCACCATGCTGGTCTAGCAGGGTCTGATTCAGAGTTGTAATGAACAACACCATGCTGGTCTAACAGGGTCTGATTCAGAGTTGTAATGTACATGGGTCTGATTCAGCGATCTGATTCAGAGTTGTAATGTACATCACCATGCTGGTCTAACAGGGTCTGATTCAGAGTTGTAATGAACAACACCATGCTGGTCTAACAGGGCCTGATTCAGAGTTGTAATGAACATCACCATGCTGGTCTAACAGGGCCTGATTCAGAGTTGTAATGAACAACACCATGCTGGTCTAACAGGGCCTGATTCAGAGTTGTAATGAACATCACCATGCTGGTCTAACAGGGCCTGATTCAGAGTTGTAATGAACAACACCATGCTGGTCTAACAGGGTCTGATTCAGAGTTGTAATGAACATCACCATGCTGGTCTAACAGGGTCTGATTCAGAGTTGTAATGGACATGGGTCTGATTCAGCGATCTGATTCAGAGTTGTAATGTACATCACCATGCTGGTCTAACAGGGTCTGATTCAGCGTTGTAATGTACATCACCATGCTGGTCTAACAGGGTCTGATTCAGAGTTGTAATGGACATGGGTCTGATTCAGCGATCTGATTCAGAGTTGTAATGTACATCACCATGCTGGTCTAACAGGGTCTGATTCAGAGTTGTAATGGACATGGGTCTGATTCAGCGGTCTGATTCAGAGTTGTAATGAACAACACCATGCTGGTCTAACAGGGTCTGATTCAGAGTTGTAGTGAACATCAATCACCATGCTGGTCTAACAGGGTCTGATTCAGAGTTGTAATGGACATGGGTCTGATTCAGAGATCTGATTCAGAGTTGTAATGGACATGGGTCTGATTCAGAGATCTGATTCAGAGATCTGATTCAGAGATCAGATAAGCACGTGCAACTTGACCTTTGACCTAAATCATTAATTGGCATCAGTGGGTTAGAGTACAGTTTGCACAATACGGCTGAAATAGAGTTCAGCTTGCAGACCTCAAGTCAGAACAACTGCCCATATTCCAAAATAAATATTTTACCTGACCCCAAAAAGGCATCAAATTCCCTAAACATAGTGCACTACTTTTGTCTAGAGCCCTATGGGACTTGGTCAGAACTAGTGCGCGATATAGGGAATAGGGTGCCATTTGGGACACAACCTGAAGCTCTAACCAACGGTGATGGTGAGACAACAACCTCAACTGCAGGTACTGTAACAGCTCCATGTGAACTGGGTCAACAAGGGGCTTTCACCCCTTCTGTGTTACCTTCCAGGCGGCCAACACCACGGCATCCCAGGAGAAGACCAAGAGCCCGGTCCCAGCCCGCGGTGGAGGTGGTGGGGCAGGGAAGGGCAAGGCCAGGGTCAAGAAGGGCAAAGGAGGCAAGGCCAAACCTGAACCTCCGGAAGAAACGGACCCCAGGAAGCTGGAGCTACGCAACTGGGTAAATCAATAACCAATACACTATATTCAACCCTCAAACATACCAATACACTATATTCAACCCCCAAACATATCAATATACTATATTCAACCCTCAAACATACCAATACACTATATTCAACCATACCAATACACTATATTCAACCCTCAAACACATCAATACACTATATTCAACCATACCAATACACTATATTCAACCCTCAAACACATCAATACACTATATTCAACCATATCAATACACTATATTCAACCACATCAATACACTATATTCAACCCTCAAACATATCAATACACTATATTCAACCATATCAATACACTATATTCAACCATATCAATACACTATATTCAACCATATCAATACACTATATTCAACCATATCAATACACTATATTCAACCCTCAACCACATCAATACACTATATTCAACCCTCAAACATATCAATACACTATATTCACCCCTCAAACATACCAATACACTATATTCAACCATATCAATACACTATATTCAACCCTCAAACATACCAATACACTATATTCAACCATATCAATACACTATATTCAAACACATCAATACACTATATTCAACCATATCAATACACTATATTCAACCACATCAATACACTATATTCAACCATATCAATACACTATATTCAACCATATCAATACACTATATTCAACCACATCAATACACTATATTCAACCCTCAACCATATCAATACACTATATTCAACCACATCAATACACTATATTCAACCATATCAATACACTATATTCAACCCTCAACCACATCAATACACTATATTCAACCATATCAATACACTATATTCAACCACATCAATACACTATATTCAACCCTCAAACACATCAATACACTATATTCAACCACATCAATACACTATATTCAACCACATCAATACACTATATTCAACCACATCAATACACTATATTCAACCACATCAATACACTATATTCAACCACATCAATACACTATATTCAACCATATCAATACACTATATTCAACCATATCAATACACTATATTCAACCCTCAAACACATCAATACACTATATTCAACCACATCAATACACTATATTCAACCATATCAATACACTATATTCAACCATATCAATACACTATATTCAACCCTCAAACACATCAATACACTATATTCAACCACATCAATACACTATATTCAACCACATCAATACACTATATTCAACCACATCAATACACTATATTCAACCACATCAATACACTATATTCAACCACATCAATACACTATATTCAACCCTCAAACACATCAATACACTATATTCAACCATATCAATACACTATATTCAACAATACACATCACCACACACTATATTCAACCCATCAATACACTATATTCAACCATATCAATACACTATATTCAACCATATCAATACACTATATTCAACCATATCAATACACTATATTTAACCACATCAATACACTATATTCAACCCTCAAACATATCAATATACTATATTTAACCACATCAATACACTATATTCAACCCTCAAACATATCAATATACTATATTCAACCATATCAATACACTATATTCAACCATATCAATACACTATATTCAACCATATCAATACACTATATTTAACCACATCAATACACTATATTCAACCACATCAATACACTATATTCAACCACATCAATACACTATATTCAACCATATCAATACACTATATTCAACCATATCAATACACTATATTCAACCATATCAATACACTATATTCAACCATATCAATACACTATATTCAACCATATCAATACACTATATTCAAACCATATCAATACACTATATTCAACCATCAATACACTATATTCAATACACTATATTCAACCCTCAAACACATCAATACACTATATTCAACCCTCAAACACATCAATACACTATATTCAACCATATCAATACACTATATTCAACCATATCAATACACTATATTCAACCATATCAATACACTATATTCAACCATATCAATACACTATATTCAACCACATCAATACACTATATTCAACCCTCAAACACATCAATACACTATATTCAACCATATCAATACACTATATTCAACCCTCAAACATATCAATACACTATATTCAACCATATCAATACACTATATTCAACCATACCAATACACTATATTCAACCCTCAAACACATCAATACACTATATTCAACCCTCAAACACATCAATACACTATATTCAACCACATCAATACACTATATTCAACCATATCAATACACTATATTCAACCACATCAATACACTATATTCAACCATATCAATACACTATATTCAACCACATCAATACACTATATTCAACCCTCAAACACATCAATACACTATATTCAACCACATCAATACACTATATTCAACCATATCAATACACTATATTCAACCATATCAATACACTATATTCAACCCTCAAACACATCAATACACTATATTCAACCATATCAATACACTATATTCAACCATATCAATACACTATATTCAACTCTCAAACACATCAATACACTATATTCAACCATATCAATACACTATATTCAACCATATCAATACACTATATTCAACCCTCAAACACATCAATACACTATATTCAACCATATCAATACACTATATTCAACCCTCAAACACATCAATACACTATATTCAACCCTCAAACACATCAATACACTATATTCAACCATATCAATACACTATATTCAACCATATCAATACACTATATTCAACCCTCAAACACATCAATACACTATATTCAACCATACCAATACACTATATTCAACCATATCAATACACTATATTCAACCACATCAATACACTATATTCAACCCTCAAACACATCAATACACTATATTCAACCACATCAATACACTATATTCAAACACATCAATACACTATATTCAACCCTCAAACACATCAATACACTATATTCAACCACATCAATATACTATATTCAACCCTCAAACACATCAATACACTATATTCAACCATATCAATACACTATATTCAACCATATCAATACACTATATTCAACCATATCAATACACTATATTCAACCATATCAATACACTATATTCAACCATATCAATACACTATATTCAACCATATCAATACACTATATTCAACCATATCAATACACTATATTCAACCATATCAATACACTATATTCAACCATATCAATACACTATATTCAACCATATCAATACACTATATTCAACCACATCAATACACTATATTCAACCCTCAAACACATCAATACACTATATTCAACCATATCAATACACTATATTCAACCACATCAATACACTATATTCAACCACATCAATACACTATATTCAACCATATCAATACACTATATTCAACCATATCAATACACTATATTCAACCCTCAAACATATCAATACACTATATTCAACCACATCAATACACTATATTCAACCCTCAAACACATCAATACACTATATTCAACCATATCAATACACTATATTCAACCATATCAATACACTATATTCAACCACATCAATACACTATATTCAACCCTCAAACACATCAATACACTATATTCAACCACATCAATACACTATATTCAACCCTCAAACACATCAATACACTATATTCAACCCTCAAACACATCAATACACTATATTCAACCATATCAATACACTATATTCAACCATATCAATACACTATATTCAACCATATCAATACACTATATTCAACCATATCAATACACTATATTCAACCATATCAATACACTATATTCAACCACATCAATACACTATATTCAACCCTCAAACACATCAATACACTATATTCAAACATATCAATACACTATATTCAACCACATCAATACACTATATTCAACCATATCAATACACTATATTCAACCACATCAATACACTATATTCAACCATATCAATACACTATATTCAACCACATCAATACACTATATTCAACCATATCAATACACTATATTCAACCATATCAATACACTATATTCAACCACATCAATACACTATATTCAACCACATCAATACACTATATTCAACCCTCAAACACATCAATACACTATATTCATATCAATACACTATATTCAACCATATCAATACACTATATTCAACCATATCAATACACTATATTCAACCACATCAATACACTATATTCAACCACATCAATACACTATATTCAACCCTCAAACACATCAATACACTATATTCAACCCTCAAACATATCAATACACTATATTCAACCACATCAATACACTATATTCAACCATATCAATACACTATATTCAACCATATCAATACACTATATTCAACCATATCAATACACTATATTCAACCCTCAAACATATCAATACACTATATTCAACCACATCAATACACTATATTCAACCATATCAATACACTATATTCAACCATATCAATACACTATATTCAACCCTCAAACATATCAATACACTATATTCAACCATATCAATACACTATATTCAACCATATCAATACACTATATTCAAACATATCAATACACTATATTCAACCCTCAACCACATCAATACACTATATTCAACCATTTCAATACACTATATTCAACCATATCAATACACTATATTCAACCATATCAATACACTATATTTAACCCTCAACCATTTCAATACACTATATTCAACCATATCAATACACTATATTCAACCATATCAATACACTATATTCAACCCTCAACCATATCAATACACTATATTCAACCATATCAATACACTATATTCAACCCTCAAACACATCAATACACTATATTCAACCACATCAATACACTATATTCAACCATACCAATACACTATATTCAACCACATCAATACACTATATTCAACCCTCAACCATATCAATACACTATATTCAACCATATCAATACACTATATTCAACCATATCAATACACTATATTCAACCATATCAATACACTATATTCAACCATATCAATACACTATATTCAACCATATCAATACACTATATTCAACCATATCAATACACTATATTCAACCATATCAATACACTATATTCAACCACATCAATACACTATATTCAACCCTCAAACACATCAATACACTATATTCAACCACATCAATACACTATATTCAACCATATCAATACACTATATTCAACCATATCAATACACTATATTCAACCATATCAATACACTATATTCAACCATATCAATACACTATATTCAACCACATCAATACACTATATTCAACCATATCAATACACTATATTCAACCATATCAATACACTATATTCAACCATATCAATACACTATATTCAACCATATCAATACACTATATTCAACCACATCAATACACTATATTCAACCATATCAATACACTATATTCAACCATATCAATACACTATATTCAACCATATCAATACACTATATTCAACCACATCAATACACTATATTCAACCATATCAATACACTATATTCAACCATATCAATACACTATATTCAACCACATCAATACACTATATTCAACCATATCAATACACTATATTCAACCATATCAATACACTATATTCAACCATATCAATACACTATATTCAACCACATCAATACACTATATTCAACCATATCAATACACTATATTCAACCATATCAATACACTATATTCAACACTATATTCAACCATATCAATACACTATATTCAACCATCAATCTATATTCAACACTCAATATATTCAACCATATCAATACACTATATTCAACCATATCAATACACTATATTCAACCATATCAATACACTATATTCAACCATATCAATACACTATATTCAACCACATCAATACACTATATTCAACCACATCAATACACTATATTCAACCACATCAATACACTATATTCAACCACATCAATACACTATATTCAACCATATCAATACACTATATTCAACCACATCAATACACTATATTCAACCACATCAATACACTATATTCAACCATATCAATACACTATATTCAACCATATCAATACACTATATTCAACCACATCAATACACTATATTCAACCACATCAATACACTATATTCAACCACATCAATACACTATATTCAACCACATCAATACACTATATTCAACCACATCAATACACTATATTCAACCATATCAATACACTATATTCAACCATATCAATACACTATATTCAACCATATCAATACACTATATTCAACCACATCAATACACTATATTCAACCATATCAATACACTATATTCAACCATATCAATACACTATATTCAACCACCATCAATACACTATATTCAACCATATCAATACACTATATTCAACCACATCAATACACTATATTCAACCATATCAATACACTATATTCAACCATATCAATACACTATATTCAACCATATCAATACACTATATTCAACCACATCAATACACTATATTCAACCACATCAATACACTATATTCAACCACATCAATACACTATATTCAACCACATCAATACACTATATTCAACCATATCAATACACTATATTCAACCACATCAATACACTATATTCAACCACATCAATACACTATATTCAACCATATCAATACACTATATTCAACCATATCAATACACTATATTCAACCACATCAATACACTATATTCAACCATATCAATACACTATATTCAACCACATCAATACACTATATTCAACCACATCAATACACTATATTCAACCACATCAATACACTATATTCAACCCTATCAATACACTATATTCAACCACATCAATACACTATATTCAACCACATCAATACACTATATTCAACCACATCAATACACTATATTCAACCACATCAATACACTATATTCAACCACATCAATACACTATATTCAACCATATCAATACACTATATTCAACCATATCAATACACTATATTCAACCACATCAATACACTATATTCAACCACATCAATACACTATATCATATCATTTCTATCTGAAGCAGTTATGTAGAGGATAATGCAAGTCACCTCTTTAATTCATATTTTAATGAGTGCTTATTCTTCCTGAATCGTGGCGTCAGGGTTTACCCACCTTTCATTACCACGACAACACTGATATTAAAGGTGTTTTATATTTATTTACACACTTTGCAGTTGGAATAAAACTGGGAAATGTAGAAAAAAAATACATGTGATAATGCCCTTTTAGTGTACAGAGCAGTTTGAAAAGACCGCCTGAAAATTCAGCGTGTTTTGGTGTGATGGAGTTTTGGGCCTGTCTGGTGACATCACCAGGCGGTAACTGAGTTCATAGACCAATAAGAAAGAGAGTTCCCAAACCTCTCTTGTCAATAACAGCAAGTATTCAGTTTTCCCCCTCCCCACTCAGACCACTCCCAGACAGTCCTCGCTAAATTCTAGTGTTTGAAATTATTCTTTGCTAAGAAGCTAATTTTGTTCATTTCTGATCATTTTTTTATCAACTTATGATTTGAAATGATTTGATATTGAGAAAAAAAAACGGCTGTATTGGACCTTAACGTTCTGTAATGCTGCCCCCTGCTGGACCCCACTTGTCAGTGGTGGTAATCCATAGCCTTACTGTCTCCTCTACTGTCTTCCTGGGTTCCTCCAGTACTGTAGGTGAACTCTCTGGAGCAGGCCATGATGGATGCCCTGGTGCTGAACAGGGTTATGGCACTTCTTAGGGCTAGGGGTCCCGGTAGCAGCCCGTCTGGTGTTCAACCTTCCCAAGTTCTCTCACGTCACCCCGCTCCTCCGCTCTCTCCACTGGCTTCCAGTTGAAGCTCGCATCCGCTACAAGACCATGGTGCTTGCCTACGGAGCTGTGAGGGAAACGGCACCTCAGTACCTCCAGGCTCTGATCAGGCCCTACACCCAAACAAGGGCACTGCGTTCATCCACCTCTGGCCTGCTCGCCTCCCTACCACTGAGGAAGTACAGTTCCCACGCAGCCCAGTCAAAACTGTTCGCTGCTCTGGCCCCCCAATGGTGGAACAAACTCCCTCACGACGCCAGGACAGCAGAGTCAATCACCACCTTCCGGAGACACCTGAAACCCCACCTCTTTCAGGAATACCTAGGATAGGATAAAGTAATCCTTCTCTCCCCCTCCCCCTTAAAATATTTAGATGCACTATTGTAAAGTGGCTGTTCCACTGGATGTCTTAAGGTGAATGCACCAATTTGTAAGTCGCTCTGGATAAGAGCGTCTGCTAAATGACTTAAATGTAAATGTAAATGTAAATGGTAGCGGGATTAACTTCTGGTGAAACTGGAGGGCGCGCAATTCAAATAAATATTCATAAAAATTATGGATAGTAAACATTTATGTACATACAAGTGTCTTATATCAGTTGAAAGCTTCAATTATTGTTAATCTAACTGCACTGTCTGATTTACAGTAGCTGTTACAGCGAAAACATGCCATGCGATTATGTGAGGATGGCGCCCAATTTCAAAATATTTTTTTCAAAATAGTTTCATAAATTCACAAATAGCGATTAAATATTCACTTACTTTTTGAAAATCTTCCTCTGATTTGTCATCCAAAGGGTCCCAGCTTTAACATTTAACAGTGTCGTTTTGTTAGATAAAATCCTTCTTTATATCCCAAAAGTCAGTCTAGTTGGCGCCATCGATTTGAGTAAATCACTTGTTCAAAATGCAGAGAAAGGAATCTGAAAATCTACCCCTAAACTTTGTTTCAACAAGTCAAAATATGTTTCTATTAACTCCTCAGATACCCTAAAATGTAATCAAACGATAATATTTCTTACGGAAAGAAGTATGTTCAATAGGAAACCGATTTTAGCAGGAGCGTCCTGTCTTCATGGTGCTCAAACACAAATTTCCAAGACTGTGTCACTCTACTAAAATGGATATTTCTTATTAATTTTGGAAGTTACAAGCCTGAAACCTTGAACATAGACTGCTAACACCATGTGGAAGCCATAGGAATTGCATCCTGGGAGCTAATTTGCAATATGCCCTTATACTATCCATTCTAAGAGGATGGTCTCTTAACAACAACAAAAATCTGGTTGGTTTTTCTTTGGATTTTCTCCTACCATATCTATTGTGTTATATTCTCCTACATTATTTCTACATTTCTACAAACTACAAACCAATTATATGCATATCCTGGCTTCAGGGCCTGAGCAACAGGCAGTTTACTTTGGGCCTGAACTCCAGGAAGTTTACTTTGGGCACGTCATTCAGACAGGAAGTGGAGAAAAAAAGGGACCTAGCCCTAAGAAGTTGAATGTGTTTCTCTACTGTAGGTGAACTCTCTGGAGCAGGCCATGATGGATGCCCTGGTGCTGGACAGGGTGGACTTCGTCAAGCTGCTGATAGAGAACGGTGTCAACATCCACCACTTCCTCACCATCCCTCGTCTGGAGGAACTCTACAACACGGTGAGACAGACAGACAGACAGACAGACAGACAGACAGACAGATAGATAGATAGATAGATAGATAGATAGATAGATAGATAGATAGATAGATAGATAGATAGATAGATAGATAGATAGATAGATGACTTTTTGATTTCTCCTAAATGAAAACTTTATTAACAGGGTTGGGTTCAATTCCATTTCTGTTAACTTCCAGAATTGATTTAAGTGGACTTGACCCCAACCTTGCTTCTAAATACATGTTAGTAGTATATACAAAAATCCATGAAGTATATTGTTGAGAATTGGATTTTTACGTGGCAAAACCAGATCAATACATCTGATGAGAAAAATCATTGCCACTGTGTTTTCTGTGTTCAATTTCATTAATGATTACAGAATCAATATTTTGGGGGAAGTCTTTCAAAGAACAGGTTCATAATGCCCTTTCCATAATCCAAAGAAAACTAGAGAGAGATAGAGATAGAGAGAGAGACAGAGAGACAGAGAGAGAGACAGAGAGAGAGACAGAAAGACAGAGAGAGAGACAGAGAGAAAGATAGAGACAGAAAGACAGAGAGAGAGAGTGAGAGAGAGAGTGAGAGAGAGAGAGAGAGAGAGAGAGAGAGAGAGAGTGAGAGAGAGAGAGAGAGAGCGAGAGAGAGGAGAGAGAGAGAGAGAGAGACCGAGAGAGAGAGAGAGAGAGAGACAGAGAGAGAGAGAGAGAGGGAGAGAGAGAGAGACAGAGAGAGAGAGACAGATCGACACAGAGAGAGAGAGAGAGAGAGAGAGAGAGAGAGACAGAGAGAGAGAGAGAGACTATTATCTACCTCACTTGCTTTGTTATGTTAAAACATGTTTCCCATGCCAATAAAGCCCGTTGGATTGAATAGAAAGTCCATCTCTGTTTGTTATGTTGATTGTTTTTACAGAGGCTGGGCCCAACGAATACTCTGCACTTTGTAGTTAGAGACGTTAAAAAGGTACCGTTTCCTTCTATTATTCAACCTTTATGTGGACAGGGAGTCAATGACATGTTTACAATATCCATCAACAATACAAAGGACTTATGACTGGTTTCATTAGGGTGTTATGACTGGTTTCATTAAGGTGTTATGACTGGTTTCATTAGGGTGTTATGACTGGTTTCATTAGGGTGTTATGACTGGTTTCATAAAGGTGTTATGACTGGTTTCATTAGGGTGTTATGACTGGTTTCATTAAGGTGTTATGACTGGTTTCATTAGGGTGTTATGACTGGTTTCATTAAGGTGTTATGACTGGTTTCATTAGGGTGTTATGACTGGTTTCATTAGGGTGTTATGACTGGTTTCATTAGGGTGTTATGACTGGTTTCATAAAGGTGTTATGACTGGTTTCATTAAGGTGTTATGACTGGTTTCATTAAGGTGTTATGACTGGTTTCATTAGGGTGTTATGACTGGTTTCATAAAGGTGTTATGACTGGTTTCATTAAGGTGTTATGTATATATATAATATTGACCCCCTATAGTAAAGTAATACCTAATATTGACCCCCTATAGTAAAGTGATACCTAATATTGACCCCCTATAGTAAAGTGTTACCTAATATTGACCCCCTATAGTAAAGTAATACCTAATATTGACCCCCTATAGTAAAGTGTTACCTGATATTGACCCCCTATAGTAAAGTAATACCTAATATTGACCCCCTATAGTAAAGTGTTACCTAATATTGACCCCTATAGTAAAGCGTTACCTAATATTGACCCCATATAGTAGTGATACCTAATATTGACCCCTATAGTAAAGTGTTACCTAATATTGACCCCCATATAGGAAAGTGTTACCTAATATTGACCCCCTATAGTAAAGTGTTACCTAATATTGACCCCTATAGTAAAGTGTTACCTAATATTGACCCCCATATAGGAAAGTGTTACCTAATATCGACCCCCTATAGTAAAGTGTTACCTAATATTGACCCCCTATAGTAAAGTGTTACCTAATATTGACTCCCATATAGTAAAGTGATACCTAACATTAACCCCTATAGTAAAGCGTTACCTAATATTGACCCCCTATAGTAAAGTGTTACCTAATATTGACCCCCTATAGTAAAGTGTTACCTAATATTGACCCCCTATAGTAAAGTGTTACCTAACATTGACCCCCTATAGTAACGTGAAAACAGTAACAGTATAATGATGATGGTTGTTTGGTGTTTCAGGGAAATCTTCCACCGGATTACCAGATCACCTTGATCGATATCGGATTGGTCCTGGAGTTCCTGATGGGCGGGGCTTATCGCTGTAACTACACCAGGAAACAGTTCCGCACCCTCTACAACAACCTCTACGGTTTAAAAAGAGTGAGGAGAAACACTCCCTTTACAGATCTGAATATAATACACTGGACACGCCAACATGTAAAGTGTTGCTCCTATTTTTCATGAGCTGAAATAAAAGATCACAGAAATGTTTTTATACTCACGTAAAGCTTATTTCTCTTAATAAATGGTGTGTATACATTTGTTTACTTCCCGGTTAGTGAGCATTTCTCCTTTGCCAAGATAATCCATCCACCAGAGAGGTGTGGCATATCAAACAGCATGATCGTTACACAGGTGCACCTTGTGCTGGGGACAAACATGTGCAGTTTTGTCACACAACACAATGCCACATATGTCTCAAGTTTTGAACGAGCGTGCAATTGGCATGCAGACTGCAGGAAGGTCTTGCCAGAGAATTGAATGTTCATTTCTCTACCATAAGCCGCCTCCAACGTCATTTTAGAGAATTTGGCAGTACGTTCAACCGGCATCACAACCCCAGACCACGACCTCCACATCCAGATTCTTCACCTGCAGGATCGTCTGAGACCCGCCACTCGGACAGCTGATGAAACTGTGGGTTTGCACAACCAAAGAATTTCTGCAAAAACTGCCAGAAACCGTCTCAGGGAAGCACATCTGCGTTCTTGTCGTCCTCACCAGGGTCTTGACCTGACTGCAGTTCGGCGTCATAACCGACTTCAGTTGGCAAATGCTCACCTTCGATGACCACTGGCACGCTGGAGAAGTGTGCTCTTCACGGATGAATCCCGGTTTCAACTGTACCGGGCAGATGGCAGATAGCGTGTATGGTGTTGTGTGGGCAAGCGGTTTGCTGATGTCAACGTTGTGAACAGAGAGCCCCATGGTGGCAGTGGGGTTATTGTATGGGCAGGCATAAGCTCCTAACACAATAGAATTTTATCTATGGAAATTTGAATGCATGGAGATACCATGACGAGATCTTGAGGCCCATTTTCGTGACATTCATCTGCCGCCATCACCTCATGTTTCAACATGATAATGCACTGCCCCGTTCACAAGGATCTGTACACAATTCCCGGATGCTGAAAATGTCCCAGTTCTTCCATGGAAGATATGTTACCCACTGAGCATGTTTGGGATGCTCTGGATCGATGTGTACGACAGCTTGTTCCGGTTCCCACAGCCATTGAAGAGCAGTGGGACAACATTTCACAGGCCACAATAAACAGCCTGATCAACTCTATGCGAAGGAGATGTGTCTCGCTGCATGAGGCAAATGGCGGTCACACCAGATACTGACCAATGCATGCCTGTATTCCCAGTCATGTGAAATCCATAGATTAGGGCCTAATGAATCAAATCAAATCAAATGTATTTATAAAGTCCTTTTTGCATCCGCCTATGTCACAAAGTACAGAAACTCAACCTAAAACCCCAAACAGGAAGCAACACAGACGTAGAAGCACATTATTTGAAATAAATAATGAATTTATTTTAATTGATTGATTTCCTTATATGAACTGTAACTCAGTAAAACATTTGAAATTGTTGCGTGCTGCGTTTAAATATTTTTGTTCAGTGTAATAATAACTTTAATAATAATAATATATAAAATGCTAATGCTAATGCTAATGCTAATGCTAACATGAATGCTAATGTTAATCATGCTAATTAAATGCTGTCTCCTCCCCTTGTTTTGTTTCCCAGCCGAAAGCTTTAAAAATGTTAGGACTGGAGGTGAGTGTCTCGTCTTTCACTTAGCACCGTTGTTCTACTTAGCAACATTTTATATTTACATATTGTAATGACCCTGAGTTTATAAGCGCGGAAATCGACACTGCCGCACGAGCATGCTTTTGCGGCACAGTCGATAGCACGCTGGACTTCGGGTTAAGAAGGTTGAGGGTTCGAGGCCTGCTCCCTGCCTGTTTCATTACAATATCATCCATACCAATACAATAACCACTTGAATTCATTTCTGTATACAGGGGAGAATCCACTTAGTCTCCCATTGGTATCAATGCATGTCTAAGCAAACGTTTGACTTCAGTGAAGTGAAGTTAAGATTCGCCCTACATCCAATACTTCATATTTCTAATGTCCATCTGATTCATACCAGGACGACGAGCCAGGAGGAAAAGGCAACAGTAAAGGGAAGAAGAAGAAGAAGAAGAAAGAGGAAGAGATCGACATCGATGTGGACGACCCGGAGGTCAGCCGCTTCCAGTACCCGTTCCATGAGCTGATGGTGTGGGCCGTTCTCATGAAGCGTCAGAAGATGGCTCTGTTCCTGTGGAAGAGGGGGGAAGAGGCCATGGCCAAAGCTCTGGTGGCCTGTAAGCTGTACAAGGCCATGGCCCACGAGTCGTCTCAGAGTGAACTGGTGGACGACATCTTCCAGGACCTGGAAAACAATTCCAAGTTAGTGAGGGCTAGCTAGCAGAAAGGTTTAGATTTAACAGTGTTGGGGTCAAGTTAGTGAGGGGCTAGCTAGCAGAAAGGTTAGATTTAACAGTGTGGGGGTCAAGTTAGTGAGGCGCTAGCTAGCAGAAAGGTTTAGATTTAACAGTGTTGGGGTCAAGTTAGTGAGGGGCTAGCTAGCAGAAAGGTTAGATTTAACAGTGTGGGGGTCAAGTTAGTGAGGCGCTAGCTAGCAGAAAGGTTTAACAGTGTTGGGGTCAAGTTAGTGAGGGCTAGCTAGCAGAAAGGTTAGATTTAACAGTGTGGGGGTCAAGTTAGTGAGGGACTAGCTAGCAGAAAGGTTTAGATTTAACAGTGTTGGGGTCAAGTTAGTGAGGGACTAGCTAGCAGAAAGGTTAGATTTAACAGTGTGGGGGTCAAGTTAGTGAGGGACTAGCTAGCAGAAAGGTTAGATTTAACAGTGTGGGGGTCAAGTTAGTGAGGGGCTAGCTAGCAGAAAGGTTAGATTTAACAGTGTGGGGGTCAAGTTAGTGAGGGACTAGCTAGCAGAAAGGTTTAGATTTAACAGTGTTGGGGTCACGTTAGTGAGGGGCTAGCTAGCAGAAAGCTTTTCAAGGCTAGCTAGCAGAAAGGTTTAGATTTAACAGTGTTGGGGTCAAGTTAGTGAGGGGCTAGCTTGCAGAAAGGTTTCAATCCAACAGCATTGGGATCACGTTAGTGAGGGACTAGCTAGCAGAAAGGTTTCAGTCCAACAGTGTTGGGATCACGTTAGTGAGGGACTAGCTAGCAGAAAGGTTTCAATCCAACAGCATTGGGATCACATTAGTGAGGGACTAGCTAGCAGAAAGGTTTCAGTCCAACAGTGTTGGGATCACGTCAGTGAGGGACTAGCTAGCAGAAAGGTTTCAGTCCAACAGTGTTGGGATCACGTTAGTGAGGGACTAGCTAGCAGAAAGGTTTCAATCTAACAGCGTTGGGGTCACGTTAGTGAGGGACTAGCTAGCAGAAAGATTTAACAGCGTTGGGATCAAGTTAGTGAGGGACTAGCTAGCAGAAAGGTTTCAGTCCAACAGCATTGGGATCAAGTTAGTGAGGGACTAGCTAGCAGAAAGGTTTCAGTCCAACAGTGTGGGGATCACGTTAGTGAGGGACTAGCTAGCAGAAAGGTTTCAGTCCAACAGTGTGGGGATCACGTTAGTGAGGGACTAGCTAGCAGAAAGGTTCACGTTAGTGAGGGACTAGCTAGCAGAAAGGTTCACGTTAGTGAGGGACTAGCTAGCAGAAAGGTTCACGTTAGTGAGAGGCTAGCTAGCAGAAAGGTTCACGTTAGTGAGGGACTAGCTAGCAGAAAGGTTCACGTTAGTGAGAGGCTAGCTAGCAGAAAGGTTCACGTTAGTGAGAGGCTAGCTAGCAGAAAGGTTCACGTTAGTGAGGGACTAGCTAGCAGAAAGGTTCACGTTAGTGAGGGACTAGCTAGCAGAAAGGTTCACGTTAGTGAGGGACTATCTAGCAGAAAAGGTTCGCGTTAGTGAGGGACTAGCTAGCAGAAAGGTTCATGTTAGTGAGGGACTAGCTAGCAGAAAGGTTCACGTTAGTGAGGGACTATCTAGCAGAAAGGTTCACGTTAGTGAGGGACTAGCTAGCAGAAAGGTTCACGTTAGTGAGAGGCTAGCTAGCAGAAAGGTTCACGTTAGTGAGGGACTAGCTAGCAGAAAGGTTCACGTTAGTGAGGGACTAGCTAGCAGAAAGGTTCATGTTAGTGAGGGACTAGCTAGCAGAAAGGTTCACGTTAGTGAGGGACTAGCTAGCAGAAAGGTTCACGTTAGTGAGGGACTAGCTAGCAGAAAGGTTCACGTTAGTGAGAGGCTAGCTAGCAGAAAGGTTCACGTTAGTGAGAGGCTAGCTAGCAGAAAGGTTTAACAGCGTTGGGGTCACGTTAGTGAGAGGCTAGCTAGCAGAAAGGTTTAACAGCGTTGGGGTCACGTTAGTGAGAGGCTAGCTAGCAGAAAGGTTTAACAGCGTTGGGGTCACGTTAGTGAGAGGCTAGCTAGCAGAAAGGTTTAACAGCGTTGGGGTCACGTTAGTGAGGGGCTAGCTAGCAGAAAGGTTTAACAGCGTTGGGGTCACGTTAGTGAGAGGCTAGCTAGCAGAAAGGTTTAACAGCGTCGGGGTCACGTTAGTGAGGGGCTAGCTAGCAGAAAGGTTCACCTTAGTGAGGGACTAGCTAGCAGAAAGGTTCACCTTAGTGAGGGACTAGCTAGCAGAAAGGTTCACGTTAGTGAGGAAATTCAGGAAGCAAACTCAAATTCCAAATAAGAAAATTGGAATTGTAAATGGAATTGACCCCTAAGCACAACGTCTTCTTTCTTCCCTCCTCAGAGAGTTTGGCCAGCTGGCCTACGAGCTCCTAGACCAGTCCTATAAGCACGATGAGCAGGTGGCCATGAAACTACTGACCTATCAGCTAAAGAACTGGAGCGACTCTACCTGCCTGAAACTGGCTGTAGCCGTAAGCACAGAGACTTCATCGCCCACACCTGCAGTCAAATGCTGCTCACTGATATGTGGATGGGATGTCTGAGAATGGGCAAGAGGAACGGGTTCAAGGTGGGTTAAAGACCTGAACATGGCCAAGCGATAGCAGAGAGCCAATCAACCCATTTACCTGTGACTGTATTCATGATACATCACTGCCTCACGTGTCTTATTGCTTTCATAAAACTGTTACCAACATACCAACAAATTAACAATAAATTACATATTTCTCCTTTTTTTTAGATAAGTAAATTCATAAAATGTAATTATTTCACCAGAAGATATAGTCCAGACAAAAATCCTGGATGTTAGTTATTTTGGTCAAGTTGCTACAGACGCCACCCAGTCGTTAATTATTTTTTGCATGGTTGCTATGCAAAAGGACTGATCATCCGTTCTAAACAAAATGGTTGCTATGCAGGCTGGATAACGTTCTTGTCACTTGCTAGCTAGCTAGCTAGACAACTTCAGCTAACTCAGTCATGTCAAACGTTGAACCTGGAATCAAATCAAATGGTACTTTATCACAGGCTCCGAATACAGCTGGTGTAGACTTTACATTGAAATGCTTTCTTATGAACCTTCTCCAAAGATGCAGAATTTAAAAAGTTATAATAATAAAAACATCTGTGTGTGTGTAACGTTTGAATGTGTGAGGGATTTGTGTGGGAGTGACAGTGTAGTGTGAGTATATGGTGTGTATACAGTACTTCCATTCATTTTTTCAATTGGTACCAGTGGACCAGGCCTTAGATGAGTCTTGTGAGGCTTGTGGGCATCCTAGAGCAAAACAACCAACATCTACGTGTTTGTGAGAGTCTCCACAGATGGGTCAGATTAGTGTGCATCCCAAACGGTTCGGAGGCTACAGACAGAAGTTGGCAGATCAGCTGTACCAACTTTAAAAATTCCCAAGAGGCTTGTAGGGGTCATAGAGTAAATCGGAGAACACCATCTTGTTCATGAGAGACTCATCTTTCCATAGCAAGATTTGTAGGCCACAGACAATTTTATGAGAAGATTGATTTTCAGGATGTCACCGTGGACGTGGTGGGTTGAGATGCATCCAATGCAAAAACAGATACACTGCTCGTCGATCATCTCAGTCCAAAATCATGGACGTTAATATGGAGTTTGTCCCCCCATTGCGGCTATAACAGCCTCCCCTCTTCTGGGAAGGCATTAATATGGAGTTGGTCCCCCCTTTGCGGCTATAACAGCCTCCCCTCTTCTGGGAAGGCATTAATATGGAGTTGGTCCCCCCTTTGCTGCTATAACAGCCTCCCCTCTTCTGGGAAGGCTTTCCACTAGATGTTGGAACATTGCTGAGGGGACACTGATGTTGGGCCTGACTCTCAATCGGCGTTCCAATTCATCCCAAAGGTGTTCGATGGGGTTGCGATCAGGGCTCCTCGCAGGCCAGTCAAGTTCATCCACAAAGATCTTGACAAACCATTTCTGTATGGACCTTGCTTTGTACACGGGGGCATTGTTATTTTGAAACAGGAAAGGGCTTTCCCCAAACTGTTGCCACGAAGTTGGAAGCACAGAATTGTCTCAAATGTCATTGTATGCTGTAGTGTTAAGATTTCCCTTCACTGGAACTAAGGGGCCTGAACCATGAAAAACAGCCCCAGACCATTATTCCTCCTCCACCAAACTTCACAGTTGATACTATTGCATTGGGTCAGGTAGCGTTCTCCTGGTATCTGCCAAACCCAGATTTGTCTCGCATTTCCACTGCTCCAGAGTCCAATGCCGGTGAGCTTTACACCACTCCAGCCGACGTTTGACATTGCGCATGATGATGTTAGGCTTGTGTGCGGCTGCTCGGCCATGGAAACCAATTTCATGAAGCTTCCAACGAACAGTTCTTGTGACGTTTTTTCCTCAGGCAGTTTGGAACTCGGTAGTGAGTGTTGTAACCGAGGACATACCATTTTTACTCACTACGCGCTTCAGCACTCGGCGGTCCCGTTCTGTGAGCTTGTGTGGCCTACCACTTCACGGCTGAGCCGTTGTTGCTCCTAGACGTTTCCACTTCACAATAACCGCACTTACAGCTGATCGGGGCCTAGCAGGGCAGAAATGTAATGAACTAATAACTTGCTTGAAAAGGTGGCATACTATGACGGTGCCACATTGAAAGTCACTGAGCTCTGTCCGTAATGGGTGTGGCTGAAAAAGCCAAATCCACATACTGCTGGTGTATGTGGTGTATCTCTAGTTTAAACTGACAGATTTTTATTGGGATTTTTGTATTACTCCTATTGGATTTCCGCAGGGTGCAGACATTGACCTTAAGGGGTTAAAACCTCTACAGGATCTGTGGGTCCCCCGCAGGACGGTTGAGCTAATCTAGGCTAATGTGATTAACATGAGGTTATAAGTAACAAGAATATTTCCCAGGATATAGACATATCTGATATTGACAGAAAGCTTAAATTCTTGTTAATCTAAATGCACTGTCCAATTTACCGTAGCTATTACAGTGAAATAATACGATGCTATTGTTTGAGGAGACTGCACATGAACTTATGAACTTAAAAATGTATTAATAAACCAATTTGGCACATTTGGGCTTGATACAACAATTTGAACTGAAATGCAGTGGTTCATTGGACCCATCTAAAACTTTGCACATACACTGTTGCCATCTAGTGGGCAAAATCTAAATTGCACCTGGGCTGGAATAATACATTATGGCCTTTCTCTTGCATTTCAAAGATGATGGTATAAAAAAAAATATTTTAAAAACACATTTTTTCTTTGTATTATCTTTTACCAGCTCTAATATGTTTTATTCTCCTACATTAATTTGACATTTACACAAACTCCAAAGTGTTTCCTTTCAAACTGTATCAATAATATGCATATCCTTGCTTCAGGTCCTGAACTACAGGCAGTTAGATTTGTCTATGTCAAATGCTTTCATGTCATTTTAGGCGAAAATTGAAAAGAAGGGTCAGATCTTTTAAGCTAACTCACTGGTAACATTTTACATTAGGCTAACACATTGGTAACATTTTACATTAGGCTAACACATTGGTAACATTTTACATTAGGCTAACATATTGGTAACATTTTACATTAGGCTAACACATTGGTAACATTTTACATTAGGCTAACATATTGGTAACATTTTACATTAGGCTAACATATTGGTAACATTTTACATTAGGCTAACACATTGGTTACACTTTACATTAGGCTAACATATTGGTAACATTTTACATTAGGCTAACACATTGGTAACATTTTACATTAGGCTAACATATTGGTAACATTTTACATTAGGCTAACACATTGGTTACACTTTACATTAGGCTAACATATTGGTAACATTTTACATTAGGCTAACATATTGGTAACATTTTACATTAGGCTAACATATTGGTAACATTTTACATTAGGCTAACACACTGGTTACACTTTACATTAGGCTAACATATTGGTAACATTTTACATTAGGCTAACATATTGGTAAAATTTTACATTAGGCTAACATATTGGTAACATTTTACATTAGGCTAACATATTGGTAAAATTTTACATTAGGCTAACACACTGGTTACACTTTACATTAGGCTAAAACATTGGTAACATTTTACATTAGGCTAACACATTGGTAACATTTTACATTAGGCTAACATATTGGTAACATTTTACATTAGGCTAACATATTGGTAACATTTTACATTAGGCTAACATATTGGTAACATTTACATTAGGCTAACATATTGGTAACATTTACATTAGGCTAACATATTGGTAACATTTTACATTAGGCTAACATATTGGTAACATTTTACATTAGGCTAACATATTGGTAACATTTTACATTAGGCTAACATATTGGTAACATTTTACATTAGGCTAACATATTGGTAACATTTTACATTAGGCTAACACATTGGTAACATTTTACATTAGGCTAACATATTGGTAACATTTTACATTAGGCTAACACATTGGTAACATTTTACATTAGGCTAACACATTGGTAACATTTTACATTAGGCTAACACATTGGTAACATTTTACATTAGGCTAACACATTGGTAACATTTTACATTAGGCTAACATATTGGTAAAATTTTACATTAGGCTAAAACATTGGTTACACTTTACATTAGGCTAACATATTGGTAACATTTTACATTAGGCTAACACATTGGTAACATTTTACATTAGGCTAAAACATTGGTTACACTTTACATTAGGCTAACATATTGGTAACATTTTACATTAGGCTAACACATTGGTAACATTTTACATTAGGCTAAAACATTGGTTACACTTTACATTAGGCTAACACATTGGTAACATTTTACATTAGGCTAAAACATTGGTTACACTTTACATTAGGCTAACATATTGGTAACATTTTACATTAGGCTAACACATTGGTAACATTTTACATTAGGCTAACACACTGGTTACACTTTACATTAGGCTAAAACATTGGTAACATTTTACATTAGGCTAAAACATTGGTAACATTTTACATTAGGCTAAAACATTGGTAACATTTTACATTAGGCTAACACATTGGTAACATTTTACATTAGGCTAACATATTGGTAACATTTTACATTAGGCTAACATATTGGTAACATTTTACATTAGGCTAACATATTGGTAACATTTTACATTAGGCTAACATATTGGTAACATTTTACATTAGGCTAACATATTGGTAACATTTTACATTAGGCTAACATATTGGTAACATTTTAACATATTGGTAACATTTTACATTAGGCTAACATATTGGTAACATTTTACATTAGGCTAACATATTGGTAACATTTTACATTAGGCTAACATATTGGTAACATTTTACATTAGGCTAACACATTGGTAACATTTTACATTAGGCTAACATATTGGTAACATTTTACATTAGGCTAACACATTGGTAACATTTTACATTAGGCTAACACATTGGTAACATTTTACATTAGGCTAACACATTGGTAACATTTTACATTAGGCTAACACATTGGTAACATTTTACATTAGGCTAACATATTGGTAACATTTTACATTAGGCTAACATATTGGTAACATTTTACATTAGGCTAACATATTGGTAACATTTTACATTAGGCTAACATATTGGTAACATTTTACATTAGGCTAACATATTGGTAACATTTTACATTAGGCTAACATATTGGTAACATTTTACATTAGGCTAACACATTGGTAACATTTTACATTAGGCTAACATATTGGTAACATTTTACATTAGGCTAACACATTGGTAACATTTTACATTAGGCTAACACATTGGTAACATTTTACATTAGGCTAACACATTGGTAACATTTTTACATTAGGCTAACACATTGGTAACATTTTACATTAGGCTAACATATTGGTAAAATTTTACATTAGGCTAAAACATTGGTTACACTTTACATTAGGCTAACATATTGGTAACATTTTACATTAGGCTAACACATTGGTAACATTTTACATTAGGCTAAAACATTGGTTACACTTTACATTAGGCTAACATATTGGTAACATTTTACATTAGGCTAACACATTGGTAACATTTTACATTAGGCTAAAACATTGGTTACACTTTACATTAGGCTAACACATTGGTAACATTTACATTAGGCTAAAACATTGGTTACACTTTACATTAGGCTAACATATTGGTAACATTTTACATTAGGCTAACACATTGGTAACATTTTACATTAGGCTAACACACTGGTTACACTTTACATTAGGCTAAAACATTTAACATTTTACATTAGGCTAAAACATTGGTAACATTTTTACATTAGGCTAAAACATTGGTAACATTTACATTAGGCTAAAACATTGGTAACATTTTACATTAGGCTAACACATTGGTAACATTTTACATTAGGCTAACATATTGGTAACATTTTACATTAGGCTAACATATTGGTAACATTTTACATTAGGCTAACATATTGGTAACATTTTACATTAGGCTAACATATTGGTAACATTTTACATTAGGCTAACATATTGGTAACATTTTACATTAGGCTAACATATTGGTAACATTTTACATTAGGCTAACATATTGGTAACATTTTAACATATTGGTAACATTTTACATTAGGCTAACATATTGGTAACATTTTACATTAGGCTAACATATTGGTAACATTTTACATTAGGCTAACATATTGGTAACATTTTACATTAGGCTAACACATTGGTAACATTTTACATTAGGCTAACATATTGGTAACATTTTACATTAGGCTAACACATTGGTAACATTTTACATTAGGCTAACACATTGGTAACATTTTACATTAGGCTAACACATTGGTAACATTTTACATTAGGCTAACACATTGGTAACATTTTACATTAGGCTAACATATTGGTAAAATTTTACATTAGGCTAAAACATTGGTTACACTTTACATTAGGCTAACATATTGGTAACATTTTACATTAGGCTAACACATTGGTAACATTTTACATTAGGCTAAAACATTGGTTACACTTTACATTAGGCTAACATATTGGTAACATTTTACATTAGGCTAACACATTGGTAACATTTTACATTAGGCTAAAACATTGGTTACACTTTACATTAGGCTAACACATTGGTAACATTTTACATTAGGCTAAAACATTGGTTACACTTTACATTAGGCTAACATATTGGTAACATTTTACATTAGGCTAACACATTGGTAACATTTTACATTAGGCTAACACACTGGTTACACTTTACATTAGGCTAAAACATTGGTAACATTTTACATTAGGCTAAAACATTGGTAACATTTTACATTAGGCTAAAACATTGGTAACATTTTACATTAGGCTAACACATTGGTAACATTTTACATTAGGCTAACACATTGGTAACATTTTACATTAGGCTAACACATTGGTTACACTTTACATTAGGCTAACACATTGGTTACATTTTACATTAGGCTAACACATTGGTAACATTTTACATTAGGCTAACACATTGGTAACATTTTACATTAGGCTAACATATTGGTAACATTTTACATTAGGCTAACATATTGGTAACATTTTACATTAGGCTAACATATTGGTAACATTTTACATTAAAGTATACTCAATGTAAAGTATTTGAGTATAAGGTATACTTTATACTAGGTTTGCAAATTATTTATAAGGAGTTTATAGCCCGTTAATAATTGGTGTATAGATGGTTTATAAATATGTAATACACTAATAACTGGTCGAGAATGTGTGGTTTTGTGTCATTTTGGTGCTTGAGACAAATAGCAGTTCAACTGAAATCCTTCTTCTCTCATCTCTGTGTCCCACAGGTGATATTTGGCATAATTTTCCCACCTTCGATTCTCCTCATGGATTTTCGACTCGGGGAGGAAGTGACATGTCAAGCCCCAGCGGAGAACGAAGAAGAAGCGAAGGACAAAGACGATGACAATAAATCCAGCAAGGTGAACGCTGACAGTCAAGCAATCTGATTGGTTGATTGATTGATTGATTGATTGGTCGGTCGGTCATCAGTGGATTGCTTGATTGGTTTATCTGTTTTTTTTATAATACTTAATACTACTTTACATTTAATACTACATTCAAATGTACTGTAAAGTCCTGTATGTAAATTCCTGACGGTCGTTTCTGTCGACCGTGCTTTCAGGAAGTGAATGTAAATTCATGGCGGTTGTTTCTGTCGACCATGCTTTCAGGAAGTGAATGTAAATTCATGGCGGTCGTTTCTGTCGACCATGCTTTCAGGAAGTGAATGTAAATTCATGGCGGTCGTTTCTGTCGACCATGCTTTCAGGAAGTGAATGTAAATTCATGGCGGTTGTTTCTGTCGACTATGCTTTCAGGAAGTGAATGTAAATTCATGACGGTTGTTTCTGTCGACCATGCTTTCAGGAAGTGAATGTAAATTCATGACGGTTGTTTCTGTCGACCATGCTTTCAGGAAGTGAATGTAAATTCATGGCGGTTGTTTCTATCGACCATGCTTTCAGGAAGTGAATGTAAATTCATGACGGTTGTTTCTGTCGACCGTGCTTTCAGGAAGTGAATGTAAATTCATGGCGGTTGTTTCTGTCGACCATGCTTTCAGGAAGTGAATGTAAATTCCTGACGGTCGTTTCTGTCGACCATGCTTTCAGGAAGTGAATGTAAATTCATGACGGTCGTTTCTGTCGACCATGCTTTCAGGAAGTGAATGTAAATTCCTGACGGTCGTTTCTGTCGACCATGCTTTCAGGAAGTGAATGTAAATTCATGACGGTTGTTTCTGTCGACCATGCTTTCAGGAAGTGAATGTAAATTCATGACGGTTGTTTCTGTCGGCCATGCTTTCAGGAAGTGAATGTAAATTCATGGCGGTTGTTTCTGTCGACCATGCTTTCAGGAAGTGAATGCTGATGGGGTGTCCAGAAAGGGGGATGAAGAAGAAAGCTCCGTAAAAAAGAGAAGAGTTCCAATCGGAAAGAAGATCTATGAATTCTACAACACTCCTTTCACCAAATTCTGGTTCAACACGGCAAGTAGACTTTTAATACAAACAACAACAAAAAATGTTATTTAGGAAGCATTTCTCAACACCACAGACTTTGGAAATGTACTTTTGTGAATCCTTGGTTTTGTTGTTTTGAAATGACTATCAGCACAGAGGTGACACATAGACCTTATCCACAGATAATATACTACTATTTAATATAATGATAATATGATATCAGCTAATAAACATCTGAAGATGTGTGATTATTGATCGACAGCACTTTGTCTTGTGGCCTAAAACACCACTGCTGCCCCGACCTCTGGTCTTGTGTTCTAAAACACACTGCCACCTCTGGTCTTGTGTCCTAAAACACCACTGCCGCGACCTCTGGTCTTGTGTCCTAAAACACCACTGCTACCCCGACCTCTGGTCTTGTGTCCTAAAACACCACTGCTACCCCGACCTCTGGTCTTGTGTCCTAAAACACCACTGCTGCCCGACCTCTGGTCTTGTGTCCTAAAACACCACTGCCCCGACCTCTGGTCTTGTGTCCTAAAACACCACCCCGACCTCTGGTCTTGTGTCCTAAAACACCACACCCGACCTCTGGTCTTGTGTCCTAAAACACCACTGCTGCCCCGACCTCTGGTCTTGTGTCCTAAAACACCACTGCTGCCCCGACCTCTGGTCTTGTGTCCTAAAACACCACTCTGCCCTTGTGTCTGGTTGTGTCCTAAAACACCACTGTTGCCCCGACCTCTGGTCTTGTGTCCTAAAACACCACCGCTGCCCTGACCTCTGGTCTTGTGTCCTAAAACACCACTGTTGCCCCGACCTCTGGTCTTGTGGCCTAAAACACCACTACTGCCCCGACCTCTGGTCTTGTGTCCTAAAACACCACTGGTGCCGCTGCCCGACCTCTGGTCTTGTGTCCTAAAACACCACTGCTACCCCGACCTCTGGTCTTGTGTCCTAAAACACCACTGGTGCCGCTGCCCGACCTCTGGTCTTGTGTCCTAAAACACCACTGCTACCCCGACCTCTGGTCTTGTGTCCTAAAACACCACTGGTGCCGCTGCCCGACCTCTGGTCTTGTGTCCTAAAACACCACGACCTCTGGTCTTGTGTCCTAAAACACCACTGCCCGACCTCTGGTCTTGTGTCCTAAAAAACACCACTGTCTTGTGTCCTAAAACACCACCGACCTCTGGTCTTGTGTCCTAAAACACCACACCTGGTCTTGTGTCCTAAAACACCACCCCGACCTCTGGTCTTGTGTCCTAAAACACCACTGCTGCCCGACCTCTGGTCTTGTGTCCTAAAACACCACTGCTACCCTGACCTCTGGTCTTGTGTCCTAAAAACACCACTGGTCTTGTGCTACCCCGACCTCTGGTCTTGTGTCCTAAAACACCACTGCTACCCCGACCTCTGGTCTTGTGTCCTAAAACACCACTGCTGCCCGACCTCTGGTCTTGTGTCCTAAAACACCACTGCTGCCCCGACCTCTGGTCTTGTGTCCTAAAACACCACTGTTGCCCCGACCTCTGGTCTTGTGTCCTAAAACACCACTGCTACCCCGACCTCTGGTCTTGTGTCCTAAAACACCACTGTTGCCCCGACCTCTGGTCTTGTGTCCTAAAACACCACCGCTGCCCTGACCTCTGGTCTTGTGTCCTAAAACACCACTGTTGCCCCGACCTCTGGTCTTGTGGCCTAAAACACCAAACCTCTGGTCACCACCACTGCCCCGACCTCTGGTCTTGTGTCCTAAAAACACCACTGGGTGTCCTAAAAACACCGCTGCCCGACCTCTGGTCTTGTGTCCTAAAACACCACTGCTACCCCGACCTCTGGTCTTGTGTCCTAAAACACCACTGGTGCCGCTGCCCGACCTCTGGTCTTGTGTCCTAAAACACCACCTCTGGTCTGTCCTAAAACACCACCCCGACCTCTGGTCTTGTGTCCTAAAAAAACACCACTGGTGCCGCTGCCCGACCTCTGGTCTTGTGTCCTAAAACACCACTGCTGCCCGACCTCTGGTCTTGTGTCCTAAAACACCACTGTTGCCCCGACCTCTGGTCTTGTGTCCTAAAACACCACTGCTACCCCAACCTCTGGTCTTGTGTCCTAAAACACCACTGGTGCCCCGACCTCTGGTCTTGTGTCCTAAAACACCACTGTTGCCCCGACCTCTGGTCTTGTGTCCTAAAACACCACTGCTGCCCTGACCTCTGGTCTTGTGTCCTAAAACACCACTGCTACCCCGACCTCTGGTCTTGTGTCCTAAAACACCACTGCTACCTGACCTCTGGTCTTGTGTCCTAAAAAACACCACTAAAACACCACATTTACATTTACACCTCTGGTCTTGTGTTTAAAACACCACTGTCACCTCTGGTTTGTGTCCTAAAACACCAGACCCCGCTCTTGTCCTAAAACACCACTCCAGACCTCTGGTCTTGTGACTTACACCTCTGGTCTTGTGTTGCTGCCCGACCTCTGGTCTTGTGTTAAAACACCTTATGACATCCAGTGGAACAGCCACCTCTGGTCTTTGTCCAATAGTGCATCTGGTCTTTTAACCTCTGGTCTTGTGTCCTAAAACACCACTGGGACCTCTGGTCTTGGGGGATGTCCTAAAAGAAGGATTACTTTATCCTAAAACACCATCCTCTGGTCTTATTCCTTAAAGAGACCTCTGGGTTTAAAACAGGTGTCTCCGGACCTCTGGTCTTGGTCCTGACACCCGCTGTCCTGGCGTCGTGAGGGAGTCTTGTTCCTAAAACCATTGGGGGTGTCCCAAACACCACTGAACACCTCTGGTTTTGTCCTAAAACACCACTGGGCTGACCTCTGGTCTTGGGAACTGCTACTTCCTCTGGTGGTAGGAGGCGACCTCTGGTCAGGCCAGACCTCTGGTGGATAAAACACCACTGTGCCCTTGTTTGTGTCCTAAAACACCACTGACCCAGAGCCTGGAGGTACTGAGGTGCCCGTTCCCTAAAACACCACAGCTGACCCTGGTCTTGTGTCCTAAAACACCAGCACCATGGTCTTGTGTCCTAAAACACCACTGCTGCCCCGACCTCTGGATGTCCTAAAAACACCACTGCTTCAACCTCTGGTCTTGTGTCCTAAAACACCAGTGGAGAGACCTCTGGTCTTGGACTGGACCTCTGGTCGGGACCTCTGGTCTTGTGTCTTAAAACACCACTGCTGGGACCTCTGGTCTTTGTCCTAAAACACCACTGTTGGCTCTGGTCGTTCTGGATGAGTTGTACCCCGACCTCTGGGTTTAATGGCACAGGCAGGGAGCACTACTGCCCTGACCTCTGGTCTTGTGTCCTAAAACACCACTGCTGCCACTGCCCCGACCTCTGGTCTTGTGTCCTAAAACACTACTGCTGCCCCGACCTCTGGTCTTGTGTCCTAAAACACCACTGGTGCCCCGACCTCTGGTCTAGTGTCCTAAAACACCACTGTTGACCTGACCTCTGGTCTTGTGTCCTAAAACACCACTGGTGCCCCGACCTCTGGTCTTGTGTCCTAAAACACCACTGCTACCCCGACCTCTGGTCTAGTGTCCTAAAACACCACTGCTACCCCGACCTCTGGTCTAGTGTCCTAAAACACCACTGTTGACCCGACCTCTGGTCTTGTGTCCTAAAACACCACTGTTGCCCTGACCTCTGGTCTTGTGTCCTAAAACACCACTGCTACCCCGACCTCTGGTCTTGTGTCCTAAAACACCACTGTTGACCCGACCTCTGGTTTTGTGTCCTAAAACACCACTGTTGACCCGACCTCTGGTCTTGTGTCCTAAAACACCACTGTTGCCCCGACCTCTGGTCTTGTGTCCTAAAACACCACTGTTGCCCCGACCTCTGGTCTTGTGTCCTAAAACACCACTGCTGCCCCGACCTCTGGTCTTGTGTCCTAAAACACCACTGTTGCCCCGACCTCTGGTCTTGTGTCCTAAAACACCACTGTTGACCCGACCTCTGGTCTTGTGTCCTAAAACACCACATGTACATGTTCTCCTAAAAGCTCCAAGCTGTTTTCCGTGTCTCCTCAGATCTCCTACCTGGCCTACCTGTGTTTGTACAACTACATCATCCTGGTCTAAAACAGATGGAACGACCTCTGGTTTTGTGTCCTAAAACACCACTGTCCCTGCAGGACCTCTGGTGGATCGTCATCTCTTAAAACATCATCACTCTGGGAATCCTAAAGAAAGTCAGACAGGTAACGTCTCACGTCTTGTGTCCTCACAGTCAGACAGGTACCTGGCCTCCACATCATCACAGTCAGACAGGTAACGTCTCACATCATCACAGAAAGTCAGACAGGTAACGTCTCACATCATCACAGTCAGACAGGTAACGTCTCACATCATCACAGTCAGACAGGTAACGTCTCACATCATCACAGTCAGACAGGTAACGTCTCACATCATCACTGTCAGACAGGTAACGTCTCACATCATCACAGTCTGACAGGTAACGTCTCAGACAGGTAACGTCTCACATCGTCACAGTCAGACAGGTAACGTCTCACATCATCACAGTCAGACAGGTAGCGTCTCACATCATCACAGTCAGACAGGTAACGTCTCAGACAGGTCTCACACCATCACCCTGCGACTGGAGATAATTAGAAAGGGAATGTCTAGAACAATTGAAGAAAATGTACAGTATGTGGGGTCCTCAAGTTTTAAAAAAAGACTGGTGTGAGGGCCTCCAGGGAAAATATGGGTCGATGTAGGGGTCTTACGCCCAGGCCCGATTTCTCAGTTCTGATCCTAGTCCGTCCCTGCTGTTGCTGCCCCAATACAGATCCTGATGTCAGAGCCTGGGAAGCTGAAGCAGAAGATCAACGTTTGGGCCGAAGAGTACTGGAACATCACAGACGCGGCGGCCATCTTTACCTTCCTCCTGGGCCTGATGCTGAGGCTGCAGAACGAGCCCCTGTTGGGCATCGGACGGGTCATCTACTGCGTGGACATTATCTTCTGGTACATCAGGGTGCTCGACATCTTCGGGGTCAACAAGTACCTGGGACCCTACGTCATGATGATCGGGAAAATGGTGAGGCTTTGGTTTGGTTTTGACTGTTTTGGCTGGCTATTGTAATATGAAATGTGTGTGTATATATGGGTTAATGTGTGTGTATATATAGGTAAATGCGTGTGTATATATATATATATATATTGTGGCAAAGAAGGGGGTCGAGTGATAAGTGGCAGATATGTGAGAGCAGAACTAATAAACGGGCTCTGCCCGATTACTAAAATGGCCACCCCTGTCAGAACTACAGATCACAAAATGGCCGACCGCCAAAACTACAAGTCCCAGAAGCAGGGTAAGGCTGTCCCAACATATAGAGGGGGAAGAGAGCAGCGTGGGGCCATGAGGAAAGAATCAGAATCAGGCCGAGACACTAAGGGAAAAACGGAAACCGGGACTGGGTGTCGAGGGGGTCTCCCCCCCGAACCCCTATTATCTGTTACAATTGTAATCAACCAGGACATATTGCAGCCTACTGCCCTATTAAAGAAGAGCCAATGCAATGTAACCTTGATGAAAATGAAGATGATATGCGGTATGCATGTCCTGTTGTAACCACTGTACTTGAAAGATCAAGAAACAAACATATGTGCAGGGTGAAGGTTGAAGGGAAAGAGGTTGAAGCACTGCTGGATTCCGGCAGTATGCTAACCCTGGTCGTTGCAGGCCTAGTGCCGAATCATAAACTGGATACAAGACAGGATATCAGTGTTACATGCATTCATGGGGATACCCGTAGGTACCCCACCACCTTAGTGAGCATACAAACAGAGGACGGTCTGCTGGATTATGAGGTCGGCGTGGTCCCAAAGATGCCATATGATGTAATATTGGGTAGAGACTTTCCTAACTTTGCAAAGTTAGGCCACAAAAATGGCATATTTGAGAAGCCAACAACCCTGGCCAAGCAGGAAGAAGCATGGGGCCTTCAACCAAAGCCAAGAAAAGAGGTCTCCCAGGGGACAACATCACAGGTGCTAGTAGGGGAGGAGGAGGATGAAGTGGCAAACCTCGCTGATAACGAACAGCCCGGTACTAGTGGGGCTGGGGTCGATCTGAATCCAGAGGACGACGATCTAGAACCAGCAGACCTGGCAGAGTCCTTGACTAATTTTGGGACGGCCCAAAACCAGGAACCAACCCTGCAGCAAGCCAGAGCAGATGTGCAGGTCGTAGATGGTACTCCCATAAATGGTGGGATGATGCCTAATAGTTTTCCCCACTTCATCATGAAAAAGGGTTTGGTGTACAGAGTCTCGAAAATAGGGGTTGATGTGGTGGAACAGTTGTTGGTTCCCACTCGGTACCGGAGGACAGTACTGGATCTAGCTCATGGGCACATTCTGGGTGGACACCTTGGTATCGATAAAACCCGAGACCGGATTGTAAGGAGGTTTTACTGGCCAGGAATTCAAGCTGAAGTGGCTCGGCATTGTGGAGAGTGCCCGGAGTGCCAGTTAACAGCTCCCCGACCAGCTTTTAGAAGCCCGTTAGTGCCACTCCCCATAATCGAAACGCCATTTGAGATAGCGATGGATTTAGTGGGCCCACTACCCAAATCCGCCAGAGGGCACCAATACATTCTGGTCATTCTAGATTATGCCATTCCCCTTCGGACGATGACTTCCAAAAATATCGCAAGGGAATTAGTGCTCTTGTTCACCAGGGTAGGGGTTCCAAAGGAGATCCTTACCGACCAGGGGACTCCCTTTATGTCCCGCCTTATGGCGGACCTTTGTAAACTATGGCAGGTGAAACAGTTGAGGACATCGGTTTACCATCCTCAGACGGACGGGCTGGTTGAGAGATTCAACCGAACCCTGAAGTCAATGCTCAGGAAGGTAATCGAAAAGGATGGGAAAAACTGGGATTGCATGTTGCCGTATCTGAGGTTTGCCATTAGAGAGGTTCCTCAAGCCTTGCTGGGGTTTTCTCCCTTTGAGCTGGTATATGGGAGGCATCCCCGGGGAATCTTAGACATCGCCCGGGAAACCTGGGAGCACCAATCCACCCCGTATACTAGTGTCATAGAGCACGTCACGGAAATGCAAGACAGGATAGCCACAGTCATGCCCATCGTCAGAGAGCACATGAGACAAACACAAGAACACCAGCGGCACGCTTATAACCGGCAGGCTACCCTGAGGGAATTTCAACCGGGAGATAAGGTGTTAGTGCTGATCGCCACGGTAGAGTGTAAACTACTAGCCACATGGAAAGGACCATATGAAGTACTGGAGAGAATAGGAGAAGTCAATTATCGGATCCGACAGCCAGGTCGACGGCCCCAGGAACAGATTTATCACATAAACCTGTTAAAAGCATGGAGAGAGAGAGAGAAACACTAATGGTCACATACCCCACACACATTCAGGAGACAGCCAAAGTAAATATTTCACCCACTCTGTCCCCAGCGCAAGTACAGGAAGTAAAGACCCTGATCCAGAAAAACAGAGATGTGTTTTCAGAGGTACCCGACCGAACTGAGGTTACGGCTCATGATATCGTTTCCCTACCAGGGAGAAAAGTGAGTATGAGGCCATATCGGGTACCCGAGGCTCGACGGGCCGCGATTAGAGCAGAGACTGAGAAAATGTTGACAGCTGGAGTGGTCCAAGAGTCACATAGTGAGTGGTCTAGCCCAATTGTGATGGTCTCCAAGCCCGATGGGTCTTTGCGGTTCTGTAACGACTTTCGGAAGGTAAATGAAATCTCGAAGTTTGATGCCTACCCCATGCCCCTAATAGATGAACTACTGGAGAAAATTCGTCATGCTCGGTACATTACGACCCTTGATCTGACAAAAGGGTACTGGCAAATTCCTCTGACCCCCAGGGCCAAAGAAAAGACAGCCTTTGCAACACCTGACGGTTTGTTTCAATACACTGTCATGCCATTCGGCTTACACGGGGCCCCAGCCACCTTTCAACGGCTCATGGACAAAGTCCTAAAACCGCACAAAGCATACGCTGCAGCTTATTTAGATGACGTGGGGATCTACAGCCCAGATTGGGAATCCCACTTACCCCGGGTACAGGCAGTGTTAGACGCCCTTAGAAAAGCAGGTCTCACGGCAAACCCTGCCAAGTGTTATGTGGGGTTAGAGGAAACAGAGTATCTGGGATACACTGTGGGAAGAGGGTTAATCAAACCCCAACATAAGAAGGTGAAGGCAATTAGAGAATGGCCGAAACCAGTAAATAAGAAGCAGGTCCAAGCCTTCCTAGGGCTGACCGGTTACTACCGGAAGTTCATCCCAAGTTATGCCACAGTGGCCACAGTGGCCCCACTTACCGACATGACTAGAGCCAGAGGGCCAAACATGGTCAAATGGGATGAAAGGGCCACCAAAGCATTTAGGACATTACAGGAGGCTCTCTGCTGTAACCCAGTGCTGGTGGTACCAGACTTTGAGAAAGAGTTTGTGGTTCAGACGGATGCCTCAGAGGTTGGCTTGGGAGCAGTGCTATCCCAAGAGGTAGAAGGGGTGGAACACCCCATCCTGTTTTTAAGCAGGAAGCTGGAACCACGGGAAACCAACTACTCAGTCGTTGAGAAAGAGGCGCTGGCAGTAAAGTGGGCTCTAGAAAGCCTGAAGTACTACCTGCTAGGGCGCCACTTCACCCTCATCAGTGACCATGCCCCACTCACCTGGATGCATAGGGCTAAAGAGAAGAACGCTCGGGTGATGCGGTGGTTTTTGAGTCTCCAACCGTTTCATTTTGACTTGAAACACAGAGCAGGGAAGGAAATGGGAAACGTGGATGGGTTATCCCGCATGCATGCGTATTTTGCTGCGGTAGCCCGACCTAGGGGGTCGGATCTAGGGGGAGAGATATGTGGCAAAGAAGGGGGTTGAGTGATAAGTGGCAGATATGTGAGAGCAGAACTAATAAACGGGCTCTGCCCGATCACTAAAATGGCCACCCCTGTCAGAACTACAGATCACAAAATGGCCGACCGCCAGAACTACAAGTCCCAGAAGCAAGGGGAACCCTCAGAAGGTGGAGCCGACCCACAGATAAAGGGTCAAGAAAAACCAGGAAAGAGAGAGGGTGCTGGAAGGAGCTATGAACAATAGAGAAAGAGACTATAGAGATTGGCTGGATTTACCGTGTATGAGCTGGATTGTTTTGGACTTACCTGTTGGCGTTTGGACCTGGACCTACCGAGAACCTGATTCGTGTACCGAACCCTGCTATCCTTGACCTCGCCTATGGCCTGGGTGGACCAGGACGGAGAAACAAACACACAGGTACTGTCCTGTTCGAAAGAACTCTCATTCTTGGGTGATTTGGGGACAGTTTACCACTTAGTTTGTGACAAACGCTCCTAACCTGTTTATTAAACAGGTAACTGTCAAAATAAAGGAAACACCAACATAAAGTGTGTTTATAGGGGCGTTGGGTCACCACCAGTCAGAACAGCTTCAATGCACCTCGTCATAGATTCTACAAGTGTCTGGAACTCTCTATTGGAGGGATGAGGCACCATTCTATTGGAGGGATGAGGCACCATTCTATTGGAGGGATGAGGCACCATTCTATTGGAGGGATGAGGCACCATTCTATTGGAGGGATGAGGCACCATTCTATTGGAGGGATGAGGCACCATTCTATTGGAGGGATGAGGCACCATTCTATTGGAGGGATGAGGCACCATTCTATTGGAGGGATGAGGCACCATTCTATAGGAGGGATGAGGCACCATTCTATAGGAGGGATGAGGCACCATTCTATAGGAGGGATGAGGCACCATTCTATAGGAGGGATGAGACACCATTCTATTGGAGGGATGAGGCATCATTCTTCAACAAGAAATTCCATCATTTGGTGTTTTGTTGATGATGGTGGAAAACGCTGGTCTCAGTCACCACTCCAAAATCATAAGTGTTCAATTGGGTTGAGATCTGGTGACTGAGACGGCCAAGGCCTATGGTTTTACATCGTTTTCATCCTCATATAACCATTCAGTGACCACTCCTGCCCTGTGGACGGGGGCGTAGCCATGGCCTATGGTTTTACATCGTTTTCATGCTCATCGAACCATGTAGCCTATTTGAAAGGTTACGCTACACAGACCATATTTATCAGTTTAAACCTGGAGCCTGGTACACGGTTCACAACGACAGGACCGTTGGCATCACGCTTCCATGATTAGTGAGGATGATTAGAGTAGATTTATAGACCGACTGGTCAAACCCCGATTGCACACTTTTATCACCAATATTTCATGGCTTGAACAATTGACTATGGCATCTTTTAGGAAGAATCCAACTACTGTATTTTTGATTCAACAATATATTTATATATATTTAAAGTAAAGGCGTAAAGGCTCTCCAAACCAGTTTATTATTATTATTCATAACCCTAAATAACATACAAGGTCAGAGTATTTTTAAATCTGCCAACTGGTGCTGAAAAGGAGACCAATATGTGTGTATTTACATGGTTTAATTTCATTGATCGATATTCTGAACCCGATGTACAGCGCCTTCGGAAACTATTCTGACCCCTTGACTTTTTCCACACTTTGTTACATTACAGCCTTATTCTAAAATGTATTAAATCATTGTTTTCCCCTCATCAATCTACACACAATGCCCCATTATGACATCACAATGCCCCATTATGACATCACAATGCCCCATTATGACATCACAATGCCCCATTATGACAAAGCAAAAAACTTTTTTTTTTAGAGATGTTTGAAAATGTATTAAAATAAAAAACTGAAATATCACATTTACAGAAGTATTCAGACCCTTTTACTCAGTACTTTGTTGAAGCACCTTTGGCATCGATTACAGCATCGAGTCTTCTTGGGTTTGACGTTACAAACTTGGCACACCTGTATTTGGGGAGTTTCTCCCATTCTTCTCTGCAGATCCTCTCAAGCTCTGTCAGGTTGGAGGGGAGCGTCGCTGCACAGCTATTTTCAGGTCTCTCCAGAGATGTTCGATCGGGTTCAAGTCTGGGATCTCGCTGGGCAACCCAAGGACATTCAGAGACATGTCCCTAAGCCACTCCTGTGTTGTCTTGGCTGTGTGCTTAGGGTCGTTGTCCTGTTGGAAGGTGAACCTTCGCCCCAGTCTGAGATCCGGAGCACTCTGGAGAAGGAATTCATCAAGGATCTCTCTGTACTTTGCTCCATTCATCTTTCCCTCGATCCTGACTATTCTCCCAGTCCCTGCTGCTGAAAAACTTCCCCACAGCATGATGCCGCCACCACCATGTTTCACCGTAAGGATGGTGCCTGGATTCCACCAGACGTGAAGCTTGGCATTCAGGCCAAAGAGTTCAATCTTGGTTTCATGAGAACAGAGAATCTTGTTTCTCATGGTCTGAGAATCTTTATGTGCCTTTTGGCAAAACTCCAAGCAGACTGTCAAGGGATTTTTACTGAGGAGTGGCTTCTGTCTGGCCAGTCTACCATAAAGGCCTGATTAGTGGAGTGCTGCAGAGATGGTTGTCCTTCTGGAAGATTCTCCCATCTGCACAGAGGAACTCTAGAGCTCTGTCAGAGTGACAATCAGTTTCTTGATCACCTCCTTGACCAAGGCCCTTCTCCCCTGATTGCTCAGTTTGGCCAGGCGGCCATCTCTAGAAAGAGTCTTGGTGCTTCCAAACTTCTTCCATTTAAGAATAAAGGAGGCCACTGTGTTCTTGGGGACCTTAAATGTACCCTTCCCCAGATCTGTGCCTCGATACAATTCTGTCTCTGAGCTCTACGGACAATTCCTTAGACGTCATGGCTTGGTTTTTGCTCTGACATGCACTGTCAACTGTGGGACCTTATATAGACAGGTGTCTATCTTTCCAAATCATGTCCAATCAATTGAATTTACCACAGGGGAACTCCAATCAAGTTGTAGAAAACATCTCAAGGATGATCAGTGGAAACAGGATGCACCAGAGCTCAATTTAGTTTATCATAGGGTTCTGAATACTTATGTAAATAAGGTGTTTCTGATTTTTTAAAGTTTAATTACATTTGCAAAAAAAATATTTTTTAACTGTTTTCGCTTTGTCATTATGAGGTATTGTGTGTAGATTGTGGAGGATTTTTTATTTTTATATATAATCCATTTTAGAATAAGTCAAGGGGTCTGAATACTTTCCGAAGGCACTGTGTATTCCAGTGAGTCTGTAGAAAATTCTAATTAAAGACACATTGTATTTAATGGTATGGCTTTAGATAAAAGTACTGAAACCCCCATTGAATGAAAACTCTACGAGGAAGTATGTTGGGCCAGCAAGTGAGAGGGGTTTCAGCGGTTTAATTCAATTCATTCAGTTCGTGCAGGGGAACCATGCCTGCAAATCCTGTTAAGCACCTGCATACGGTAGGTCTGAATACCAACTACTGAGAAGTGCTGAGATCAACAGGAATAGATTTCCTCAGTCTGAATACAAACTACTGAGAAGTGCTTAGATCAACAGGAATAGATTTCCTCAGTCTGAATACCAACTACTGAGAAGTGCTTAGATCAACAGGAATATATTTCCTCAGTCTGAATACCAACTACTAAGAAGTGCTTAGATCAACAGGAATAGATTTCCTCAGTCTGAATATCAACTACTGAGAAGTGCTGAGATCAACAGGAGTCAAAAAGGAATAGATTTCCTCAGTCTGAATACCAACTACTGAGAAGTGCTTAGATCAACAGGAGTAGATTTCCTCAGTCTGAATCGGCCCCAGATGACTGACATGTTGTGTTCTATGTCCATGTTGTGTTCTATGTCCTCCAGATGACTGACATGTTGTGTTCTATGTCCTCCAGATGATTGACATGTTGTGTTCTATGTCCATGTTGGGTTCTATGTCCTCCAGATGATTGACATGTTGTGTTCTATGTCCTCCAGATGACTGACATGTTGTGTTCTATGTCCTCCAGATGACTGACATGTTGTGTTCTATGTCCTCCAGATGACTGACATGTTGTGTTCTATGTCCTCTAGATGACTGACATGTTGTGTTCTATGTCCATGTTGTGTTCTATGCCCTCTAGATGACTGACATGTTGTGTTCTATGTCCTCCAGATGATTGACATGTTGTGTTCTATGTCCTCCAGATGACTGACATGTTGTGTTCTATGTCCTCCAGATGACTGACATGTTGTGTTCTATGTCCTCTAGATGATTGACATGTTGTGTTCTATGTCCATGTTGTGTTCTATGTCCTCTAGATGATTGACATGTTGTGTTCTATGTCCTCCAGATGACTGACATGTTGTGTTCTATGTCCTCTAGATGATTGACATGTTGTGTTCTATGCCCTCTAGATGACTGACATGTTGTGTTCTATGTCCTCCAGATGACTGACATGTTGTGTTCTATGTCCTCTAGATGACTGACATGTTGTGTTCTATGTCCTCCAGATGACTGACATGTTGTGTTCTATGTCCTCCAGATGACTGACATGTTGTGTTCTATGTCCTCTAGATGATTGACATGTTGTGTTCTATGCCCTCTAGATGACTGACATGTTGTGTTCTATGTCCTCCAGATGACTGACATGTTGTGTTCTATGCCCTCTAGATGATTGACATGTTGTACTTCGTGGTGATCATGCTGGTGGTGTTGATGAGTTTCGGCGTGGCGCGGCAGGCCATCCTGCACCCTGATGAGATCCCAACATGGCGTCTGGCCAGGAACATCTTCTACATGCCTTACTGGATGATCTATGGGGAAGTGTTCGCTGACTCCATAGACCGTAAGAGTAGCATTAATAGTAAGATTCTGTTTCCTGTTTCATGGGCGGATGATCAATTCAATCCTAATCCCATGATGGTTGTGATGGTGGTGTGTTGTCGTTGTCTCAATCCCAGTGGAACAAACCGTGTGTTCTGGTCCTAATCTCTGTAGTCTCATTCCCAGTGGAACAAACCTTGTGTTCTGGTCCTAATCTCTGTAGTCTCATTCCCAGTGGAACAAACCTGGTGTTCTGGTCCTAATCTCTGTAGTCTCAATCCCAGAGGAACAAACCTGGTGTTCTGGTCTGATCTTGTGTGTCATTCCCAGTGGTGTGTGTGTGTGTGTGTGTGTGTGTGTGTGGTAATCTCTGTGTCTCAATGTGAACAAACCTGGTGTGTGTGTGTGTGTGTGTGTGTGTGTGTGTGTGTGCGTGGTCCTTTACTTCCTCTGCTGGTTGACTAACCCAATAACAATCCATTTAATTCCTAGTGATATAACCTTGGTCACTAACACAGTTTAATTCCTAGTGATATAACCTGTGTCACTAACACAGTTTAATTCCTAGTGATATAACCTTGGTCACTAACACAGTTTAATTCCTAGTGATATAACCTTGGTCACTAACACAGTTTAATTCCTAGTGATATAACCTTGGTCACTAACACAGTTTAATTCCTAGTGATATAACCTTGGTCACAAACACAGTTTAATTCCTAGTGATATAACCTTGGTCACTAACACAGTTTAATTCCTAGTGATATAACCTTGGTCACAAACACAGTTTAATTCCTAGTGATATAACCTTGGTCACTAACACAGTTTAATTCCTAGTGATATAACCTTGGTCACTAACACAGTTTAATTCCTAGTGATATAACCTTGGTCACAAACACAGTTTAATTCCTAGTGATATAACCTTGGTCACTAACACAGTTTAATTCCTAGTGATATAACCTTGGTCACTAACACAGTTTAATTCCTAGTGATATAACCTTGGTCACTAACACAGTTTAATTCCTAGTGATATAACCTTGGTCACTAACACAGTTTAATTCCTAATGATATAACCTGTGTCACTAACACAGTTTAATTCCTAGTGATATAACCTTGGTCACTAACACAGTTTAATTCCTAGTGATATAACCTTGGTCACTAACACAGTTTAATTCCTAGTGATATAACCTTGGTCACTAACACAGTTTAATTCCTAGTGATATAACCTTGGTCACAAACACAGTTTAATTCCTAGTGATATAACCTTGGTCACTAACACAGTTTAATTCCTAGTGATATAACCTTGGTCACTAACACAGTTTAATTCCTAGTGATATAACCTTGGTCACTAACACAGTTTAATTCCTAGTGATATAACCTTGGTCACTAACACAGTTTAATTCCTAGTGATATAACCTTGGTCACTAACACAGTTTAATTCCTAGTGATATAACCTTGGTCACTAACACAGTTTAATTCCTAGTGATATAACCTTGGTCACTAACACAGTTTAATTCCTAGTGATATAACCTTGGTCACTAACACAGTTTAATTCCTAGTGATATAACCTTGGTCACTAACACAGTTTAATTCCTAGTGATATAACCTTGGTCACTAACACAGTTTAATTCCTAGTGATATAACCTTGGTCACTAACACGGTTTAATTCCTAGTGATATAACCTTGGTCACTAACACGGTTTAATTCCTAGTGATATAACCTTGGTCACTAACACGGTTTAATTCCTAATGATATAACCTGTGTCACTAACACAGTTTAATTCCTAATGATATAACCTTGGTCACTAACACGGTTTAATTCCTAATGATATAACCCGTGTCACACTATAATAATATCCACAATCAAAATACAGTCACGTATTGGTTTAATAACATGTTAAAGACTTGATGTACAGGAGACAGTGTGTTGGAGACAGGTGACAGTGTGTTGGTGACAGGTGACATTGTGTTGGTGACAGTGTGTTGGAGACAGGAGACAGTGTGTTGGAGACAGGTGACAGTGTGTTGGTGACAGGTGACATTGTGTTGGTGACAGTGTGTTGGAGACAGGTGACAGTGTGTTGGAGACAGTGTGTTGGTGACAGTGTGTTGGTGACAGTGTGTTGGAGACAGGTGACAGTGTGTTGGAGACAGGTGACAGTGTGTTGGAGACAGTGTGTTGGTGACAGTGTGTTGGAGACAGGTGACAGTGTGTTGGTGACAGTGTGTTGGAGACAGGTGACAGTGTGTTGGAGACAGGTGACAGTGTGTTGGAGACAGGTGACAGTGTGTTGGAGACAAGTGACAGTGTGTTGGTGACAGTGTGTTGGAGACAGGTGACAGTGTGTTGGAGACAGGTGACAGTGTGTTGGTGACAGTGTGTTGGAGACAGGTGACAGTGTGTTGGAGACAGGTGACAGTGTGTTGGTGACAGTGTGTTGGTGACAGTGTGTTGGAGACAGGTGACAGTGTGTTGGTGACAGTGTGTTGGAGACAGGTGACAGTGTGTTGGAGACAGTGTGTTGGAGACAGGTGACAGTGTGTTGGAGACAGTGTGTTGGAGACAGGTGACAGTGTGTTGGAGACAGTGTGTTGGTAACAGGTGACAGTGTGTTGGTGACAGTGTGTTGGAGACAGGTGACAGTGTGTTGGTGACAGTGTGTTGGAGACAGGTGACAGTGTGTTGGTGACAGTGTGTTGGAGACAGGTGACAGTGTGTTGGAGACAGGTGACAGTGTGTTGGAGACAGTGTGTTGGAGACAGGTGACAGTGTGTTGGTGACAGTGTGTTGGAGACAGGTGACAGTGTGTTGGTGACAGTGTGTTGGAGACAGGTGACAGTGTGTTGGTGACAGTGTGTTGATGACAGTGTGTTGGAGACAGTGTGTTGGAGACAGGTGACAGTGTGTTGGTGACAGTGTGTTGGAGACAGGTGACAGTGTGTTGGAGACAGGTGACAGTGTGTTGGTGACAGTGTGTTGGAGACAGGTGACAGTGTGTTGGTGACAGTGTGTTGGAGACAGGTGACAGTGTGTTGGTGACAGTGTGTTGGAGACAGGTGACAGTGTGTTGGTGACAGTGTGTTGGTAACAGGTGACAGTGTGTTGATGACAGTGTGTTGATGACAGTGTGTTGGTGACAGTGTGTTGGAGACAGTGTGTTGGAGACAGGTGACAGTGTGTTGGTGACAGTGTGTTGGAGACAGGTGACAGTGTGTTGGAGACAGGTGACAGTGTGTTGGTGACAGTGTGTTGGAGACAGGTGACAGTGTGTTGGTGACAGTGTGTTGGAGACAGGTGACAGTGTGTTGGAGACAGGTGACAGTGTGTTGGAGACAGTGTGTTGGAGACAGGTGACAGTGTGTTGGTGACAGTGTGTTGGAGACAGGTGACAGTGTGTTGGAGACAGGTGACAGTGTGTTGGTGACAGTGTGTTGGAGACGGGTGACAGTGTGTTGGTGACAGTGTGTTGGAGACAGGTGACAGTGTGTTGGAGACAGTGTGTTGGAGACAGGTGACAGTGTGTTGGAGACAGTGTGTTGGAGACAGGTGACAGTGTGTTGGTGACAGTGTGTTGGAGACAGGTGACAGTGTGTTGGAGACAGGTGACAGTGTGTTGGTGACAGTGTGTTGGAGACAGGTGACAGTGTGTTGGAGACAGGTGACAGTGTGTTGGAGACAGTGTGTTGGTGACAGTGTGTTGGAGACAGGTGACAGTGTGTTGGTGACAGTGTGTTGGAGACAGGTGACAGTGTGTTGGAGACAGGTGACAGTGTGTTGGTGACAGTGTGTTGGAGACAGGTGACAGTGTGTTGGAGACAGGTGAGTGTGATGGAGACAGGTGACAGTGTGTTGGAGACAGTGTGTTGGAGACAGTGTGTTGGAGACAGGTGACAGTGTGTTGGTGACAGTGTGTTGGAGACAGGTGACAGTGTGTTGGAGACAGGTGACAGTGTGTTGGTGACAGTGTGTTGGAGACAGGTGACAGTGTGTTGGAGACAGGTGACAGTGTGTTGGAGACAGTGTGTTGGAGACAGGTGACAGTGTGTTGGTGACAGTGTGTTGGAGACAGGTGACAGTGTGTTGGTGACAGTGTGTTGGAGACAGGTGACAGTGTGTTGGTGACAGTGTGTTGGAGACAGGTGACAGTGTGTTGGAGACAGGTGACAGTGTGTTGGTGACAGTGTGTTGGAGACAGGTGACAGTGTGTTGGAGACAGGTGAGTGTGATGGAGACAGGTGACAGTGTGTTGGAGACAGTGTGTTGGAGACAGGTGACAGTGTGTTGATGACAGTGTGTTGGAGACAGGTGACAGTGTGTTTGTGACAGTGTGTTGGTGACAGGTGACAGTGTGTTGGTGACAGTGTGTTGGTGACAGTGTGTTGGTGACAGGTGACAGTGTGTTGGTGACAGTGTGTTGGTGACAGTGTGTTGGTGACCGTGTGTAATGGCCTCATAATGATTTGATTGGTCACATGCAGCCACTGAGTTAAATCAATTGGACTAAAATGAAAGACTTTCAGGACAGGTTTATTTAAAATGGTATAGTATTTAAAATGGTATAGTATTTAAAATGGTAAGGTATTTAAAATGGTATAGTATTTAAAATGGTAAGGTATTTAAAATGGTATAGTATTTAAAACGGTATAGTATTTAAAACGGTATAGTATTTAAAACGGTATAGTATTTAAAACGGTATAGTATTTAAAACGGTATAGTATTTAAAATGGTAAAGTATTTAAAACGGTATAGTATTTAAAACGGTAAAGTATTTAAAACGGTATAGTATTTAAAACGGTATAGTATTTAAAACGGTATAGTATTTAAAACGGTATAGTATTTAAAACGGTAAAGTATTCCATGAATTATTACTAGCATTAAGACTAACTCTCCATGTATTGTTTGTGTAAATAAAATGACCAAAGATACATATTGATTTATCCTTAATAATATGTGTGATCATCTGCCTGCTAGAGATACTGTGGTGTATTCCAAAGTGCACCCTATTCCCTATGTAGTGCACTCTTTTTGACCAGAGGCAATGAGGGAATAGGGTGCCTCTTTGGGATGATGTATCCTTAATTTATCCTTAATAAGTGATCCCACTAACAAGAAAGTGTGTTTTTTCTCTTAACAAATGGAAAAGGATTGGTCCTCTTTTTTTCCAGTGATCATCTGCCTGCTAGAGATACTGTGTGGTATTCCAAAGTGCACCCTATTCCCTATCCAGTGCACTCTTTTTGACCAGAGGCAATGAGGGAATAGGGTGCCTCTTTGGGATGATGTCACTGCTTCAGATAGTAAGAGGTGTTGTGGTTTTAGTCTCTGCCCAGAGGAAGACAAACCAGTCCGCATGGAAGAGTCTCATCACATTTTCATAACTGTACAATCCAACCAATCCATTATAAAACTCTATAGACACAACAACACCGACCAGAGATCAGACACCAATCCATTATAAAATACTATAGACACAACAACACCGACCAGAGATCAGACACCAATCCATTATAAAATACTATAGACGGTATAGACACAACAACACCGACCAGAGATCAGACACCAATCCATTATAAAATACTATAGACGGTATAGACACAACAACATCGACCAGAGATCAGACACCAATCCATTATAAAATACTATAGACGGTATAGACACAACAACACCGACCAGAGATCAGACACCAATCCATTATAAAATACTATAGACGGTATAGACACAACAACACCGACCAGAGATCAGACACCAATCCATTATAACATACTATAGACGGTATAGACACAACAACACCGACCAGAGATCAGACACCAATCCATTACAAAATACTATAGACGCTATAGACACAACAATACCGACCAGAGATCAGACACCAATCCATTATAAAATACTATAGACGGTATAGACACAACAACACCGACCAGAGATCAGACACCAATCCATTACAAAATACTATAGACGGTATAGACACAACAACACCGACCAGAGATCAGACACCAATCCATTATAAAACTCTATAGACGGTATAGACACAACAACACCGACCAGAGATCAGACACCAATCCATTATAAAATACTATAGACGGTATAGACACAACAACACCGACCAGAGATCAGACACCAATCCATTATAAAATACTATAGACGCTATAGACACAACAACACCGACCAGAGATCAGACACCAATCCATTATAAAATACTATAGACGGTATAGACACAACAACACCGACCAGAGATCAGACACCAATCCATTATAAAACTCTATAGACACAAGAACACCGACCAGAGATCAGACACCAATCCATTATAAAATACTATAGACACAACAACACCGACCAGAGATCAGACACCAATCCATTATAAAATACTATAGACGGTATAGACACAACAACACCGACCAGAGATCAGACACCAATCCATTATAAAACGCTATAGACGGTATAGACACAACAACACCGACCAGAGATCAGACACCAATCCATTATAAAATACTATAGACGGTATAGACACAACAACATCGACCAGAGATCAGACACCAATCCATTATAAAATACTATAGACGGTATAGACACAACAACATCGACCAGAGATCAGACACCAATCCATTATAAAACGCTATAGACGGTATAGACACAACAACACCGACCAGAGATCAGACACCAATCCATTATAAAATACTATAGACGGTATAGACACAACAACACCGACCAGAGATCAGACACCAATCCATTATAAAATACTATAGACGGTATAGACACAACAACATCGACCAGAGATCAGACACCAATCCATTATAAAATACTATAGACGGTATAGACACAACAACACCGACCAGAGATCAGACACCAATCCATTATAAAATACTATAGACGGTATAGACACAACAACACCGACCAGAGATCAGACACCAATCCATTATAAAATACTATAGACACAACAACACCGACCAGAGATCAGACACCAATCCATTATAAAATACTATAGACGGTATAGACACAACAACACCGACCAGAGATCAGACACCAATCCATTATAAAACGCTATAGACGGTATAGACACAACAACACCGACCAGAGATCAGACACCAATCCATTATAAAATACTATAGACGGTATAGACACAACAACACCGACCAGAGATCAGGCACCAATCCATTATAAAATACTATAGACGGTATAGACACAACAACATCGACCAGAGATCAGACACCAATCCATTATAAAATACTATAGACGGTATAGACACAACAACATCGACCAGAGATCAGACACCAATCCATTATAAAATACTATAGACGGTATAGACACAACAACATCGACCAGAGATCAGACACCAATCCATTATAAAACGCTATAGACGGTATAGACACAACAACACCGACCAGAGATCAGACACCAATCCATTATAAAACGCTATAGACGGTATAGACACAACAACACCGACCAGAGATCAGACACCAATCCATTATAAAATACTATAGACGGTATAGACACAACAACATCGACCAGAGATCAGACACCAATCCATTATAAAACTCTATAGACACAACAACACCGACCAGAGATCAGACACCAATCCATTATAAAACGCTATAGACGGTATAGACACAACAACATCGACCAGAGATCAGACACCAATCCATTATAAAACGCTATAGACGGTATAGACACAACAACACCGACCAGAGATCAGACACCAATCCATTATAAAACTCTATAGACACAACAACACCGACCAGAGATCAGACACCAATCCATTATAAAACGCTATAGACGGTATAGACACAACAACATCGACCAGAGATCAGACACCAATCCATTATAAAACGCTATAGACGGTATAGACACAACAACATCGACCAGAGATCAGACACCAATCCATTATAAAATACTATAGACGGTATAGACACAACAACATCGACCAGAGATCAGACACCAATCCATTATAAAATACTATAGACGGTATAGACACAACAACATCGACCAGAGATCAGACACCAATCCATTATAAAATACTATAGACGGTATAGACACAACAACATCGACCAGAGATCAGACACCAATCCATTATAAAATACTATAGACGGTATAGACACAACAACATCGACCAGAGATCAGACACCAATCCATTATAAAATACTATAGACGGTATAGACACAACAACATCGACCAGAGATCAGACACCAATCCATTATAAAACTCTATAGACGGTATAGACACAACAACATCGACCAGAGATCAGACACCAATCCATTATAAAACTCTATAGACACAACAACATCGACCAGAGATCAGACACCAATCCATTATAAAATACTATAGACGGTATAGACACAACAACACCGACCAGAGATCAGACACCAATCCATTATAAAATACTATAGACGGTATAGACACAACAACATCGACCAGAGATCAGACACCAATCCATTATAAAATACTATAGACGGTATAGACACAACAACATCGACCAGAGATCAGACACCAATCCATTATAAAATACTATAGACGGTATAGACACAACAACATCGACCAGAGATCAGACACCAATCCATTATAAAATCCTATAGACGGTATAGACACAACAACATCGACCAGAGATCAGACACCAATCCATTATAAAACTCTATAGACACAACAACACCGACCAGAGATCAGACACCAATCCATTATAAAATACTATAGACGGTATAGACACAACAACATCGACCAGAGATCAGACACCAATCCATTATAAAACTCTATAGACACAACAACACCGACCAGAGATCAGACACCAATCCATTATAAAATACTATAGACGGTATAGACACAACAACACCGACCAGAGATCAGACACCAATCCATTATAAAACTCTATAGACACAACAACATCGACCAGAGATCAGACACCAATCCATTATAAAATACTATAGACGGTATAGACACAACAACACCGACCAGAGATCAGACACCAATCCATTATAAAACTCTATAGACACAACAACATCGACCAGAGATCAGACACCAATCCATTATAAAATACTATAGACGGTATAGACACAACAACATCGACCAGAGATCAGACACCAATCCATTATAAAACTCTATAGACAGTATAGACACAACAACATCGACCAGAGATCAGACACCAATCCATTATAAAACTCTATAGACACAACAACATCGACCAGAGATCAGACACCAATCCATTATAAAACGCTATAGACAGTATAGACACAACAACATCGACCAGAGATCAGACACCAATCCATTATAAAACTCTATAGACAGTATAGACACAACAACATCGACCAGAGATCAGACACCAATCCATTATAAAACTCTATAGACACAACAACATCGACCAGAGATCAGACACCAATCCATTATAAAACTCTATAGACACAACAACACCGACCAGAGATCAGACACCAATCCATTATAAAACTCTATAGACACAACAACACCGACCAGAGATCAGACACCAATCCATTATAAAACGCTATAGACACAACAACATCGACCAGAGATCAGACACCAATCCATTATAAAACGCTATAGACGGTATAGACACAACAACATCGATCAGAGATCAGACACCAATCCATTATAAAACTCTATAGACACAACAACACCGACCAGAGATCAGACACCAATCCATTATAAAACGCTATAGACGGTATAGACACAACAACATCGACCAGAGATCAGACACCAATCCATTATAAAATACTATAGACGGTATAGACACAACAACATCGACCAGAGATCAGACACCAATCCATTATAAAATACTATAGACGGTATAGACACAACAACATCGACCAGAGATCAGACACCAATCCATTATAAAATACTATAGACGGTATAGACACAACAACATCGACCAGAGATCAGACACCAATCCATTATAAAACTCTATAGACGGTATAGACACAACAACATCGACCAGAGATCAGACACCAATCCATTATAAAACTCTATAGACACAACAACATCGACCAGAGATCAGACACCAATCCATTATAAAATACTATAGACGGTATAGACACAACAACACCGACCAGAGATCAGACACCAATCCATTATAAAATACTATAGACGGTATAGACACAACAACATCGACCAGAGATCAGACACCAATCCATTATAAATACTATAGACGGTATAGACACAACAACATCGACCAGAGATCAGACACCAATCCATTATAAAATACTATAGATCGACCAGAGGACACCAATCCATTATAGACACAACAACATCGACCAGAGATCAGACACCAATCCATTATAAAATCCTATAGACGGTATAGACACAACAACATCGACCAGAGATCAGACACCAATCCATTATAAAAACTCTATAGACACAACAACACCGACCAGAGATCAGACACCAATCCATTATAAAATACTATCTATAGACACAACAACATCGACCAGAGATCAGACACCAATCCATTATAAAACTCTATAGACACAACAACACCGACCAGAGATCAGACACCAATCCATTATAAAATACTATCGGTATAGACACAACAACACCGACCAGAGATCAGACACCAATCCATTATAAAACTAGACTATAGACACAACAACATCGACCAGAGATCAGACACCAATCCATTATAAAATACTATAGACGGTATAGACACAACAACACCGACCAGAGATCAGACACCAATCCATTATAAAACTCTATAGACACAACAACATCGACCAGAGATCAGACACCAATCCATTATAAAATCTAGACACAACAACATCGACCAGACGGTATAGACACAACAACATCGACCAGAGATCAGACACCAATCCATTATAAAACTCTATAGACAGTATAGACACAACAACATCGACCAGAGATCAGACACCAATCCATTATAAAACTCTATAGACACAACAACATCGACCAGAGATCAGACACCAATCCATTATAAAACGCTATAGACAGTATAGACACAACAACATCGACCAGAGATCAGACACCAATCCATTATAAAACTCTATAGACAGTATAGACACAACAACATCGACCAGAGATCAGACACCAATCCATTATAAAACTCTATAGACACAACAACATCGACCAGAGATCAGACACCAATCCATTATAAAACTCTATAGACACAACAACATCGACCAGAGATCAGACACCAATCCATTATAAAACTCTATAGACACAACAACACCGACCAGAGATCAGACACCAATCCATTATAAAACTATAGACACAACAACATCGACCAGAGATCAGACACCAATCCATTATAAAACGCTATAGACGACCAGAGTATAGACACAATCCAACATCGATCAGAGATCAGACACCAATCCATTATAAAACTCTATAGACACAACAACACCGACCAGAGATCAGACACCAATCCATTATAAAACGCTATAGACAGTATAGACACAACAACATCGACCAGAGATCAGACACCAATCCATTATAAAACGCTATAGACAGTATAGACACAGCAACATCGACCAGAGATCAGACACCAATCCATTATAAAACTCTATAGACAGTATAGACACAGCAACATCGACCAGAGATCAGACACCAATCCATTATAAAACTCTATAGACAGTATAGACACAGCAACATCGACCAGAGATCAGACACCAATCCATTTAGCTACTGATCTGACATATTGGATGGGATCCAAGCATTCTATGGCAATGGAACTTCTCTTTTGTTAATCGATTTGATTGGTGAGCAAACTAATGGCAACCAATAAATGTTACTGAAGTGAAAACTGAAGGGATGATTATAATTATTTTGTATTACATTGCATTCAATTTAATCCAAATGTTTTTAATCAAATCCTACTCAACGGAGAGGCAGGGTCCTCCTCTCGGCAGACTCATGTTGGTTATTGATTATTAGTTTGGGTTGTTGTATTGTTGTTCTCTTCTGTTGCTCTGATGTTTTTTCTCTCTCTCTCTCTCTCTCTCTGTCTCGCTGTCTCTCTCTCTCTCTCTCTCTCGCTGTCTCTCTCTCTCTCTCTCTCTCTCTCTCTCTCGCTGTCTCTCTCTCTCTCTCTCTCGCTGTCTCTGTCTCTGTCTCTGTCTCTCTCTCTGTCTCTCTCTCTGTCTCTCTCTCTGTCTCTCTCTCGCTGTCTCTGTCTCTCTCTCTGTCTCTGTCTCTCTCTCTGTCTCTGTCTCTCTCTCTGTCTCTCTCTCTCTCTCTGTCTCTCTCTGTCTCTGTCTCTCTCTCTCTCCTTCTTTCTCTCTCTCTCTCTCGCTCTCTCTCTCTCTGTCTCTGTCTCTGTCTCTCTCTCTGTCTCTGTCTCTGTCTCTCTGTCTCTGTCTCTCTCTCTCTGTCTCTGTCTCTGTCTCTGTCTCTCTCTCTCTCTCCTTCTTTCTCTTTGTCTCCCTGTCTCTCTATCTTTATTCCTCTCTCTCTCCATTTTCCACTTCCGTCACATGGTTGATTGGTAGTCTATGCAATGGAAATCAATCGTAAGTATCTAATTGTACACTCATACAATCCTACATGATGTACTACCGCAGTACAAAATATACTGGACAAAACCACCTTTTTGCTTTTATACAGCAAATGTACAAGTTGTTTTAGCCATTCATTCTGGTATTATTAATTCCCTGCTGGAAGGGCCCTTTGGGGTTCGGAAAAGAGTGGTAAGAATAAATTGTAAAAAAAAAAAGTATTTTTAAAGTTGCCATAGTAGCCTATCGAAGTAATCAGACCAGATATTTTAATATATTTCACTTTGACTATATTTCACTGCTTTGCTTAAGTAAAACTTTTTTAGAAATTCTTCGATTACCATGAAAATACTTTTAAAGAGTATTTTCATGGCAAAGTACTATCTAGTAGTAGTAGTAGTAGTAGTCGTTGTTGTTGTAGTAGTAGCAGTATTGGTAGTATTAGTAGTAGTATTAGTAGAAGTAGTAGTAGTAGTAGTAACGGTAGTATTAGTAGTAGTAGTAGCAGTATTAGTAGTAGTAGTAGTATAGTAGTAGTAGTAACAGTAGTAGTAGTCGTTGTTGTAGTAGTAGTAGTAGTAGTAGTAGTAACAGTAGTATTAGTAGTAGTAGTAGTAGTAGCAGTATTAGTAGTAGTAGTAGTAGCAGTATTAGTAGTAGTAGTAGTAGCAGTATTATTAGTAGTAGTAGTAGTAGTATTAGTAGTAGTAGTAGTACTAGTAGCAGTAGGAGTAGTGTAGTAGTAGTAGTAGTACCAGTAGCAGTAGTAGTAGTAGTGTAGTATTAGTAGTAATATTAGCAGCAGTAGCAGTATTAGTAGTGTAGTAGTAGTAGTACTAGTAGTATCAGTAGTAGTATTAGTAGTAATAGTAGTAGTACTAGTAGTAGTAGTATCAGTAGTAGTAGTAGTATCAGTAGTAGTAGTAGTAGTAGTAGTATCAGTAGTAGTAGTAGTAGTAGTAGTATCAGTAGTAGTAGTAGTAGTATCAGTAGTAGTAGTAGTAGTAGTAGTATCAGTATTAGTAGTAATAGTAGTAGTAGTAGTATCAGTAGTAGTAGTACTAGTATCAGTAGTAGTAGTAGTAGTAGTAGTAGTAGTATCAGTAGTAGTAGTAGTAGTAGTAGTATCAGTAGTAGTAGTAGTAGTATAGTAGTAGTAGTATCGGTAGTATCAGTAGTAGTAGTATCAGTAGTAGTAGTAGTAGTATCAGTAGTAGTAGTAGTAGTATCAGTAGTAGTAGTAGTAGTATCAGTAGTAGTAGTAGTAGTAGTATCAGTATTAGTAGTAATAGTAGTAGTAGTAGTATCAGTAGTAGTAGTAGTATCAGTAGTAGTAGTAGTAGTAGTATTAGTAGTAGTAGTAGTAGTATTAGTAGTAGTAGTAGTAGTATCAGTAGTAGTAGTAGTAGTATCAGTAGTAGTAGTATCAGTAGTAGTAGTAGTAGTAGTATCAGTAGTAATAGTAGTAGTAGTATCAGTAGTAGTAGTAGTAGTATCAGTAGTAGTAGTAGTAGTATTAGTTGTAGTAGTAGTAGTAATAGTAGTAGTAGTAGTATCAGTAGTAGTAGTAGTAGTATCAGTAGTAGTAGTAGTAGTAGTAGTAGTAGTAGTATCAGTAGTGGTAGTATCAGTAGTAGAAGTAGTAGTAGTATCAGTAGTAGTATCAGTAGTAGTAGTATCAGTAGTAGTAGTATCAGTAGTAGTACTGTGGACTGACATTGAGCCTGTTTCCAGCACCATGTGGTGATAACATGTACGATGAGGATGGGAAGAAGCTTCCTCCTTGTATCCCCGGAGCCTGGCTCACTCCAGCCATCATGGCCTGCTACCTGCTGGTTGCCAACATCCTCCTGGTCAACTTACTCATCGCTGTCTTCAAGTAAGTCGTGGATCCCACTTCTGACACCAGCGTAACGGAACGGTAGGGAGCAGCACGAGGTCTGAAATGAAGTCATAACTTTGTGGCGAGCAGTCGGTCCAATGAAAACCCTCTCCATTCAGGGTGCGATAATCACAGTCATTACAGACATTACAGACAGCTACAGTCATTACATCATGCATTATGCATTCATGTAGTTGACTGTGTTGTGGTGTTGTGTAGGAGACCTGGGGATTTAACCTGGTTCATCTATGTAGTTGACTGTGTTGTGGTGTTGTGTAGGAGACCTGGGGATTTAACCTGGTTCATCTATGTAGTTGACTGTGTTGTGGTGTTGTGTAGGAGACCTGGGGATTTAACCTGGTTCATCTATGTAGTTGACTGTGTTGTGGTGTTGTGTAGGAGACCTGGGGATTTAACCTGGTTCATCTATGTAGTTGACTGTGTTGTGGTGTTGTGTAGGAGACCTGGGGATTTAACCTGGTTCATTTAGGTAGTTGACTGTGTTGTGGTGTTGTGTAGGAGACCTGGGGATTTAACCTGGTTCATTTAGGTAGTTGACTGTGTTGTGGTGTTGTGAAGGAGACCTGGGGATTTAACCTGGTTCATTTAGGTAGTTGACTGTGTTGTGGTGTTGTGTAGGAGACCTGGGGATTTAACCTGGTTCATGCATGTAGTTGACTGTGTTGTGGTGTTGTGTAGGAGACCTGGGGATTTAACCTGGTTCATTTAGGTAGTTGACTGTGTTGTGGTGTTGTGTAGGAGACCTGGGGATTTAACCTGGTTCATTTAGGTAGTTGACTGTGTTGTGGTGTTGTGGTGTTGTGTAGGAGACCTGGGGATTTAACCTGGTTCATTTAGGTAGTTGACTGTGTTGTGGTGTTGTGCAGGAGACATTGGGATTTAACCTGGTTCATCTATGTAGTTGACTGTGTTGTGGTGTTGTGTAGGAGACCTGGGGATTTAACCTGATTCATGCATGTAGTTGACTGTGTTGTGGTGTTGTGTAGGAGACATTGGGATTTAACCTGGTTCATTTAGGTAGTTGACTGTGTTGTGGTGTTGTGGTGTTGTGTAGGAGACCTGGGGATTTAACCTGGTTCATGCATGTAGTTGACTGTGTTGTGGTGTTGTGTAGGAGACCTGGGGATTTAACCTGGTTCATTTAGGTAGTTGACTGTGTTGTGGTGTTGTGTAGGAGACATTGGGATTTAACCTGGTTCATTTATGTAGTTGACTGTGTTGTGGTGTTGTGTAGGAGACATTGGGATTTAACCTGGTTCATCTATGTAGTTGACTGTGTTGTGGTGTTGTGAAGATTTAACCCTGTTGGTAAAAAACAGCTCCCTGATTGATCCGCTTTTTCCGTCCTGACCTCTGACCAACAGCAACACCTTCTTAGAGGTCAAGTCCGTCTCCAACCAGATCTGGAAGTTCCAGCGTTACCAGCTGATCATGAAGTTCCACGACCGGCCCCTCCTCCCTCCGCCCCTCATCATCTTCAGCCACATCTACATCGTTCTGAAATACGTCTGTCGTCGCTGCAAGAGGAGAACAGAGGGAGAGCAGGACGACGGGGACAACAAAGGACTACGTCAGTGGTGTTCGGGGATATTGGTTGACTTATTGGATGACTGGTTGATTGGTTGACTCTGATTGGATGACGGTTGATTGATTGGTTGACTCTGATTGGATGACTGGTTGATTGGTTGAGTGATTGGTTGACTGATTAGTTGAGTGATTGGATGACTGGTTGATTGGTTGAGTGAATGGATGACTGGTTGATTGGTTGACTGATTGGATGACTGGTTGATTGGTTGACTGATTGGATGACTGGTTGATTGGTTGACTGATTGGATGACTGGTTGATTGGTTGACTGATTGGATGACTGGTTGATTGGTTGATTGATTGGATGACTGGTTGATTGGTTGACTGATTGGATGACTGGTTGATTGGCTGATTGATTGGATGACTGGTTGATTGGTTGACTGATTGGATGACTGGTTGATTGGTTGATTGATTGGATGACTGGTTGATTGGTTGACTGATTGGATGACTGGTTGATTGGTTGACTGATTGGATGACTGGTTGATTGGTTGATTGATTGGATGACTGGTTGATTGGTTGACTGATTGGATGACTGGTTGATTGGTTGACTGATTGGATGACTGGTTGATTGGTTGATTGATTGGATGACTGGTTGATTGGTTGACTGATTGGATGACTTGGTTGATTGATTAGGTAGCTGGTTATCTGGCTGAAATGGTATTCTGGCTGGCCAGCCGGTTGGTTGGCTGTCTGGTTGGTTGGCTGGGTTGACTGATTGGATGACTGGTTGATTGGTTGACCGATTGGATGTCTGGTTGGTTGTCTGGTTGGTTGTCTGGTTGGTTGTCTGGGTTGACTGATTGGATGACTGGTTGGTTGTCTGGTTGGTTGTCTGGGGTGACTGATTGGATGACTGGTTGGTTGTCTGGTTGGTTGTCTGGGGTGACTGATTGGATGTCTGGTTGGTTGTCTGGTTGGTTGTCTGGGGTGACTGATTGGTCCTTCCGAGACTGATGTCAGTGCGTTCTACCAGGTTTCAGAAGCAGTTGAACTCCACCAACCCCGGGCTCCAGCGTGTCACGTGTGTTTCTCTCTCTGACAGAGCTGCTGCTGAACGCTGACGAGCTGAAGGCTCTGTATGACTTCGAGGAGCAGTGTGTGGAGGAGTATTTCAGAGAGAAGGAGGACGAGGAGCAGTCGTCTGACATCCGGATCACATCGGAGAGGTCGGAGACCGGACAGCTATGGTCTTTCCTCTTTGGGGGAACTACTTACATTTAAATTAGCCTTGTAGAACTGTCTCAGTATTCGCTACGGTTATTCATATTTATTAGTAATACATTTGGTGTAATCCCAATACATTTGGTGTAATCCCAATACATTTGGTGTAATCACAACACATTTGGTGTAATCCCAATACATTTGGTGTAATCCCAATACATTTGGTGTAATCACAACACATTTGGTGTAATCACAATACATTTGGTGTAATCATTTAGTAATACATTTGGTGTAATCACAATACATTTGGTGTAATCATTTAGTAACACATTTGGTGTAATCCCAATACATTTGGTGTAATCCCAATACATTTGGTGTAATCCCAATACATTTGGTGTAATCACAATACATTTGGTGTAATCATTTAGTAACACATTTGGTGTAATCACAACACATTTGGTGTAATCCCAATACATTTGGTGTAATCCCAATACATTTGGTGTAATCATTTAGTAACACATTTGGTGTAATCACAACACATTTGGTGTAATCATTTAGTAACACATTTGGTGTAATCACAACACATTTGGTGTAATCATTTAGTAATACATTTGGTGTAATCACAATACATTTGGTGTAATCACAATACATTTGGTGTAATCCCAATACATTTGGTGTAATCACAACACATTTGGTGTAATCATTTAGTAATACATTTGGTGTAATCATTTTGTAATACATTTGGTGTAATCCCAATACATTTGGTGTAATCACAACACATTTGGTGTAATCCCAACACATTTGGTGTAATCCCAACACATTTGGTGTAATCCCAATACATTTGGTGTAATCACAACACATTTGGTGTAATCATTTAGTAATACATTTGGTGTAATCACAACACATTTGGTGTAATCCCAATACATTTGGTGTAATCACAACACATTTGGTGTAATCACAATACATTTGGTGTAATCATTTAGTAATACATTTGGTGTAATCCCAATACATTTGGTGTAATCACAACACATTTGGTGTAATCACAACACATTTGGTGTAATCACAATACATTTGGTGTAATCACAACACATTTGGTGTAATCCCAATACATTTGGTGTAATCATTTAGTAATACATTTGGTGTAATCATTTAGTAATACATTTGGTGTAATCATTTAGTAATACATTTGGTGTAATCATTTAGTAATACATTTGGTGTAATCACAATACATTTGGTGTAATCACAACACATTTGGTGTAATCATTTAGTAACACATTTGGTGTAATCACAACACATTTGGTGTAATCACAACACATTTGGTGTAATCCCAATACATTTGGTGTAATCACAACACATTTGGTGTAATCCCAACACATTTGGTGTAATCACAATACATTTGGTGTAATCCCAACACATTTGGTGTAATCCCAACACATTTGGTGTAATCACAATACATTTGGTGTAATCCCAATACATTTGGTGTAATCACAACACATTTGGTGTAATCATTTAGTAATACATTTGGTGTAATCATTTAGTAATACATTTGGTGTAATCCCAATACATTTGGTGTAATCACAACACATTTGGTGTAATCACAACACATTTGGTGTAATCACAACACATTTGGTGTAATCACAACACATTTGGTGTAATCCCAATACATTTGGTGTAATCACAACACATTTGGTGTAATCCCAATACATTTGGTGTAATCACAACACATTTGGTGTAATCACAACACATTTGGTGTAATCACAACACATTTGGTGTAATCGGCAGGGTGAGTAAAGAGTTGTGGTACCGTTGACTCTCTCTCCTCTCAGGGTGGAGAACATGTCGATGCGTCTGGAGGAGGTGAACGAGAGGGAGCACTCCATGAAGGCTTCCCTGCAGACGGTGGACCTACGACTGGGTCAGCTGGAGGAGTTCTCTGGACGTATGATGAACGCCCTGGAGAAGCTGGCCGGGGTGGACCACAACGACCTGGTCAGAACCCAGTCGGGGGTCTCCTCGGTCTGCGACACGTCCTCTCTGCTCCGTCACAGCTCAATCAACAGGTTCAATAACAACTGTAATGACTCCAGATGAGAAAGACGGAATGGTCTGCTCTGTCATGTACAGGACAGTAGTCTAGTGTTTAAGACTGAATGGTCAGCTCTGTCATGTACAGGACAGTAGTCTAGTGTTTAAGACTGAATGGTCTGCTCTGTCATGTACAGGACAGTAGTCTAGTGTTTAAGACTGAATGGTCAGCTCTGTCATGTACAGGACAGTAGTCTAGTGTTTAAGACTGAATGGTCAGCTCTGTCATGTACAGTAGTCTAGTGTTTATGACTGAATGGCCAGCTCTGTCATGTACAGTAGTCTAGTGTTTAATAAGGAATGGTCAGCTCTGTCATGTACAGTAGTCTAGTGTTTAATAAGGATGATTATCAGTACAGTAGTCTAGTGTTTAATAAGGATGATGAGAGGATGATGTTTACTGATGATCAGTACAGTAGTCTGGTGTTTAATAAGGATGATGTTTACTGATTATCAGTACAGCAGTCTAGTGCTTAATAAGGATGATGAGAGGATGATGTTTACTGATTATCAGTACAGTAGTCTAGTGTTTAATAAGGATGATGAGAGGATGATGTTTACTGATGATCAGTACAGTAGTCTGGTGTTTAATAAGGATGATGAGAGGATGATGTTTACTGATGATCAGTACAGTAGTCTAGTGTTTAATAAGGATGATGTTGACTGATTATCAGTACAGTAGTCTAGTGTTTAATAAGGATGATTATCAGTACAGTAGTCTAGTGTTTAATACGGATGATGAGAGGATGATGTTTACTGATTATCAGTACAGTAGTCTAGTGTTTAATAAGGATGATTATCAGTACAGTAGTCTAGTGTTTAATAAGGATGATGATCAGTACAGTAGTCTAGTGTTTAATAAGGATGATTATCAGTACAGTAGTCTAGTGTTTAATAAGGATGATTATCAGTACAGTAGTCTAGTGTTTAATAAGGATGATGTTGACTGATTATCAGTACAGTAGTCTAGTGTTTAATAAGGATGATGTTGACTGATTATCAGTACAGTAGTCTAGTGTTTAATAAGGATGATGTTGACTGATTATCAGTACAGTAGTCTAGTGTTTAATAAGGATGATGAGAGGATGATGTTGACTGATTATCAGTACAGTAGTCTGGTGTTTAATAAGGATGATGTTGACTGATTATCAGTACAGCAGTCTAGTGTTTAATAAGGATGATGTTGACTGATTATCAGTACAGTAGTCTAGTGTTTATTAAGGATGATGAGAGGATGATGTTGACTGATGATCAGTACAGTAGTCTAGTGTTTAATAAGGATGATGTTGACTGATGATCAGTTCAGTAGTCTAGTGTTTAATAAGGATGATGTTTACTGATGATCAGTACAGTAGTCTAGTGTTTAATAAGGATGATGTTGACTGATTATCAGTACAGTAGTCTAGTGTTTAATAAGGATGATATTTACTGATCTGTCTGTGTGTCTGTCTGTCCATCAGCTCTGACGGCTACAGTCTGTACCGGTACCACCTGGAGATGGGAGATGACACCCGCTCTGAGACTGGGGACATCAGGAGCCCTGAGAGGAAGGGGAGCCAGAGGAAGGTGGTTGAGAGGAAACGGAGTATGAGAGAAACCACGACCAGCATCACGGCCTCTGTGAAGGAGTACGGAGCCACGTTAGACGTGGTGGGCCCCAGAGAGAGGAATCATTCCAGCTCCAGTGTCTCTGTCTGCGAAGGAGTGAAGGAAACCCCAACCCAGAGGCCTGAGGTTCCTACAGAGCCTTCTCCACCGCCCTGCAGCCCTGCAGCCTCGATGGACGCGGCCCTGGAGAAGGCAGGCGTGACCACGGAGAAGATCAAGCTAGAAGCAGCCATCTCATATCCTCTGGAGAGGGTCAGGTCCCTGCAGTACCAGTCACCAGAGACCCACAGTGACTGTCTCACCTCCAGGCCCAGATCCAGGAGCACTATGGTGTACAACCCAGCGGATGGGGGAGATGAGGGGGCTACTTGGGCCACAGACGTCAACAACCCCCTCACAGGGGAACAGGAAACGGTTACCTCCAGATCTCCGACCATGGGTCACTGGGCAGCGCGCTTCGAGTACAAAGTCCACCCCTGCTCGTTCGGCCACATGCCCAAAGTCTCCATGGAGAAGCTAGTCCCCACCACCACAGATACAAAGGACGAGGCAGAGGCCAAAGAGACAGACGGTGAACCACAGGAGCCAGGGAAGAGCCAGCCAGAGAGCAACCAAGATGGAGGTGAGGAGAAGCAGGAAGCGGAGGCTAAAGATACTGGTGGAGGCCTTCTGCTTGTGCCAGAGGACAGGATGTATCCATCACTGAGGTCTAAGAGCCTGAACACCAACCCCAGAAAAGTGAAGGCCAGAGGGGACTGGGCACAGAGAACCAAGTCAGACAGTAGTGTAAAAGACCTAACAGCTATGTTAGTAGGGACTGGGGAGACAGAGACAGAGGTAGAGACTGACAGGCAGTATTAAAGACCTAACAGCTATGTTAGTAGGGACTGGGGAGACAGAGGCAGAGACTGACAGACAGTATTAAAGACCTAACAGCTATGTTAGGAGGGACTGCGGAGACAGAGACAGACTGGCAGACAGTATTAATGACCTAACAGCTATGTTAGGAGGGACTGGGGAGACAGAGACAGAGGTAGAGACGGACATAGAGACGGACAGACAGTATTAATGACCTAACAGCTATGTTAGGAGGGACTGGGGAGACAGATACAGACTGGCAGACAGTATTAATGACCTAACAGCTATGTTAGGAGGGACTGGGGAGACAGAGACAGAGGTAGAGACAGACATAGAGACGGACAGACAGTATTAATGACCTAACAGCTATGTTAGGAGGGACTGGGGAGACAGATACAGAGGTAGAGACAGAGGTAGAGACTGGCAGACAGTATTAAAGACCCAACAGCTATGTTAGGAAGTACTGGGGAGACAGAGGTAGAGACTGACAGACAGTATTAAAGACCTACCAGCTATGTTAGGAGGGACTGGGGAGACAGAGACAGAAGTAGAGACTGATAGACAGTATTAAAGACCTAACAGCTATGTTAGGAGGGACTGGGGAGACAGAGACAGAGACAGAGACTGACAGACAGTATTAAAGACCTAACAGCTATGTTAGTAGGGACTGGGGAGACAGAGGTAGAGACTGACAGAGAGTATTTAAGACCTAACAGCTATGTTAGTAGGGACTGGGGAGACAGAGACAGAGGTAGAGACTGACAGGCAGTATTAAAGACCTAACAGCTATGTTAGTAGGGACTGGGGAGACAGAGGTAGAGACTGACAGACAGTATTAAAGACCTAACAGCTATGTTAGGAGGGACTGAGGAGACAGAGATAGAGACTGACAGACAGTATTAAAGACCTAACAGCTATGTTAGGAGGGACTGGGGAGACAGAGGTAGAGACAGACAGACAGTATTAAAGACCTAACAGCTATGTTAGGAGGGACTGGGGAGACAGAGACAGAGGTAGAGACAGATAGAGACTGACAGACAGTATTAAAGACCTAACAGCTGTGTTAGGAGGGACTGGGGAGACAGAGACAGAGGTAGAGACAGAGATAGAGACTGACAGACAGTTTTAAAGACCTAACAGCTGTGTTAGGGGGGACTGGGGAGACAGAGACAGAGGTAGAGACTGACATACAGTATTTAAGACCTAACAGCTATGTTAGAAGGGACTGGGGAGACAGAGACAGAGGTAGAGACTGACAGACAGTATTAAAGATCTAACAGCTATGTTAGTAGGGACTGGGGAGACAGAGACAGAGGTAGAGACAGAGATAGAGACTGACAGACAGGGTTAAAGACCTAACAGCTATGTTAGGAGGGACTGAGGAGACAGAGATAGAGACTGACAGACAGGTTTAAAGACCTAACAGCTATGTTAGGAGGGACTGAGGAGACAGAGATAGAGACTGACAGACAGTATTTAAGACCTAACAGCTATGTTAGGATGGACTGGGGAGACAAAGACAGAGGTAGAGACTGACATACAGTATTTAAGAACTAACAGCTATGTTAGGAGGAACTGGGGAGACAGAGACAGAGGTAGAGACTGACAGACAGTATTAAAGACCTAACAGCTGTGTTAGGAGGGACTGGGGAGACAGAGATAGAGATAGAGACTGACAGACAGTATTAAAGACCTAACAGCTATGTTAGTAGGGACTGGGGAGACAGAGACAGAGGTAGAGACAGAGATAGAGACTGACAGACAGTATTAAAGACATAACAGCTGTGTTAGGAGGGACTGGGGAGACAGAGACAGAGGTAGAGACAGAGATAGAGACTGACAGACAGTTTTAAAGACCTAACAGCTGTGTTAGGGGGGACTGGGGAGACAAAGACAGAGGTAGAGACTGACATACAGTATTAAAGTCCTAGCAGCTGTGTTAGGAGGGACTGGGGAGACAAAGACAGAGGTAGAGACTGACATACAGTATTTAAGAACTAACAGCTGTGTTAGGAGGGACGGAAAGATGGACGTGGCGGAGATTCGCCACTGGATCCTGCCCCAGGACTACGTTATGTCTTTAATACTGTCTGTCAGTCTCTATCTCTGTCTCTACCTCTGTCTCTGTCTCCCCAGTCCCTACTAACATAGCTGTTAGGTCTTTAATACTGTCTGTCAGTCTCTACCTCTGTCTCTGTGTTAGGAGGGACTGGGGAGACAGAGACAGAGGTAGAGACTGACATACAGTATTTAAGAACTAACAGCTATGTTAGGAGGGACTGGGGAGACAGAGACAGAGGTAGAGACTGACATACAGTATTTAAGACCAAACAGCTATGTTAGGAGGGACTGGGGAGACAAAGACAGAGGTAGAGACTGACAGACCGTGTTAAAGACCTAACAGCTATGTTAGGAGGGACTGGGGAGACAGAGGTAGAGACAGAGGTAGAGACTGACATACAGTATTAAAGACCTAGCAGCTATGTTAGGAAGGACTGGGGAGACAGAGATAGAGACTGACAGAAAGACAAAAAGCCTCAAAGACAGAACACCTGTGAATGACTTCTGATGATGTCTGACTGGCATGACTCACTGTGGAATGGAATAAACTAGCCAATGGTGTGTGGTAGAGCAGCGCTGAACTACTGTCTGAGACTCAGGAACGTTGCATATCTTTCTTTTTCCCAAATCATACCAGTCGATGGGGACAGCTTTGAGCGAGCGAATGGCGAAAGTGTGGTGATTATTTGAGTTGTTGTTAAATGTTTATTTTGTTTTTAAATGTTTATTGTATTAAATGTATTTCATGTTGATTAATCAGGTAAATAACATTGCAGATACAGACAGCCGTCTTATAAAGATAAGGGATATTTGTATTCATCTAAACATGGAAATCATGACACAAACAAGGCAAGAGACAAGACATAGTTTTTCCAAACATTTCTTTGATCCTTAAAAATGGGACAATTATAACGATCTCTGAAACACAGATTGAATAACTTTGAATTCTGAAATTAAAAAATTTAATTATTTGAATTATACTTGTGTCGAGTATCAGCATGTCGGTCTATCTTTGATTTACAATGTTGTAACAGCGCCCTCTAGAGCTCAGCTGAGGAAAACAAAGGAACTTAATTACATCAACAATCCACATGGGAAGAACATACAGCAGGGATGGGCAGCTCCGGTCCTCTGGACCTGATTTATAACACACTTTTGGCCCAGTCCAAGCTGGTAAACCTGACTCTAAGAATCAACTAATCATGGGTCGCGTTCCCCTATCCAGGTGTTGTAATATCTGCTATGTGTCAGCAGCTTTCTGAGACGGGGAACAACAGACAAAGTCTGAGACGGGGAACAACAGCCAAAGTCTGAGACGGGGAACAACAGACAAAGTCTGAGACGGGGAACAACAGACAAAGTCTGAGACGGGGAACAACAGACACAGTCTGAGACGGGGAACAACAGCCAAAGTCTGAGACGGGGAACAACAGACGGGGAACGACAGACAAAGTCTGAGACGGGGAACAACAGACGGGGAACAACAGACTGGGAACAGTCTGAGACGGGGAACAACAGACAAAGTCTGAGACGGGGAACAACAGACGGGGAACAACAGACAAAGTCTGAGACGGGGAACAGTCTGAGACGGGGAACAACAGACGGGGAACAGTCTGAGACGGGGAACAACAGACAGGGAACAACAGACAAAGTCTGAGACGGGGAACAACAGACGGGGAACAACAGACAAAGTCTGAGACGGGGAACAACAGACAAAGTCTGAGACGGGGAACAACAGACGGGGAACAACAGACAAAGTCTGAGACGGGGAACAACAGACACAGTCTGAGACGGGGAACAACAGCCAAAGTCTGAGACGGGGAACAGTCTGAGACGGGGAACAACAGACACAGTCTGAGACGGGGAACAACAGACACAGTCTGAGACGGGGAACAACAGACGGGGAACAACAGACGGGGAACAGCGGACGGGGAACAGCGGACGGGGAACAGCGGACGGGGAACAGCGGACGGGGAACAACAGACTGGGAACAGCAGACGGGGAACAACGGATGGGGAACAACAGACTGGGAACAACAGACGGGGAACAACAGACTGGGAACAACAGACTGGGAACAACAGACAAAGTCTGAGTCGAGGAACAACAGACGGGGAACAACAGACGGGGAACAACAGACTGGGAACAGCAGACGGGGAACAACAGACTGGGAACAACAGACGGGGAACACAGTCTGAGACGGGGAACAACAGACGGGGAACACAGTCTGAGACGGGGAACAACAGACGGGGAACAACAGCCAAAGTTGAAGACAACAACAACAACAACAACAAACTCCCAGCTCAGAGTAGGTTTTAGGATGATGTTAGACTGCTCAGAGTAGGTTTTAGGATGATGTTAGACACAGCTCAGAGTAGGTTTTAGGATGATGTTAGACACAGCTCAGAGTAGGTTGTAGGATGATGTTAAGACACAGCTCAGAGTAGGTTTTAGGATGATGTTAGACACAGCTCAGAGTAGGTTTTAGGATGATGTTAGACACAGCTCAGAGTAGGGTTTAGGATGATGTTAGACACTGCTCAGAGTAGGTTTTAGGATGATGTTAGACTGCTCTGAGTAGGTTTTAGGATGATGGTAGACACAGCTCAGAGTAGGTTTTAGGATGATGTTAGACACAGCTCAGAGTAGGTTGTAGGATGATGTTAAGACACAGCTCAGAGTAGGTTGTAGGATGATGTTAGACACAGCTCAGAGTAGGTTTTAGGATGATGTTAGACACAGCTCAGAGTAGGGTTTAGGATGATGTTAGACTGCTCAGAGTAGGTTTTAGGATGATGTTAGACTGCTCAGATTAGGTTTTAGGATGATGTTAGACACAGCTCAGATTAGGTTTTAGGATGATGTTAGACACAGCTCAGAGTAGGGTTTAGGATGATGTTAGACACAGCTCAGAGTAGGTTTAGGATGATGTTAGACACCGCTCAGAGTAGGTTTTAGGATGATGTTAGACACAGCTCAGAGTAGGTTTTAGGATGATGTTAGACACAGCTCAGAGTAGGTTTTAGGATGATGTTAGACACAGCTCAGAGTAGGGTTTAGGATGATGTTAGACACAGCTCAGAGTAGGTTTTAGGATGATGTTAGACACAGCTCAGAGTAGGTTTTAGGATGATGTTAGACACAGCTCAGAGTAGGTTTTAGGATGATGTTAGACTGCTCAAATGAGGTTTTAGGATGATGTTAGACACAGCTCAGAGTAGGTTTTAGGATGATGTTAGACACTGCTCAGAGTAGGTTTTAGGATGATGTTAGACACTGCTCAGAGTAGGTTTTCAGGATGATGTTAGACTGCTCAGAGTAGGTTTTAGGATGATGGTAGACACAGCTCAGAGTAGGTTTTAGGATGATGTTAGACACAGCTCAGAGTAGGTTTTAGGATGATGTTAGACTGCTCAGAGTAGGTTTTAGGATGATGGTAGACACAGCTCAGAGTAGGTTTTAGGATGATGTTAGACACAGCTCAGAGTAGGTTTTAGGATGATGTTAGACTGCTCAGAGTAGGTTTTAGGATGATGTTAGACACAGCTCAGAGTAGGTTTTAGGATGATGTTAGACTGCTCAGAGTAGGTTTTAGGATGATGTTAGACACAGCTCAGGTTAGGTTTTAGGATGATGTTAGACACTGCTCAGATTAGGTTGTAGGATGATGTTAAGACACTGCTCAGATTAGGTTTTAGGATGACGATAAGACACTACTCAGACTCTGAGCCAGGAGTAAAAACCAACTCATAAAGTTGATCTCAGCTGGTAATCACGACAGTTTGAGGTACTGCCAAGGAAAGATAATGATGACGCTCATTGACATTGTTGCAAACGATGAGGAAATAACCAATCACGATGAGGTGTCGCCAGCTGTGAATTCTATTGGTGCGCTCAAGACAACTGGGAACTCTAAGGCACTGCATCTCAGTGCTAGAGCCGTCACTGCAGTCCCTGGTTCAAATCCAGGCTGCGTCACGTCCGGCCGGGATTGGGAGTCCCATTGGGCGGGGCACAATTGGCCCAGTGTTGTCCGGTTTTGGCGCGGGGGTAGGCCGTCATTGTAAAATAAGAATTTGTTCTTAACTGACTTGCCTAGTTAAATAAAGGTTCAATAAAGGTTGCATAAAGGATAATACAGGTTACATAAAGGTTAAATAAAAGGTTAAATAAAAGGTTACATAAAGGTTACATAAAGGTTACATAAAGGTTACATAAAGGTCACATAAAGGTTAAATAGAGGTTACATAAAGGTCACATAAAGGTTACATAAAGGTCACATAAAGGTTACACATTAAAAATGTTGGAAAGTCAGAGCTCTGAGAAGCCTGAGTTCCCGAGTTGGAATTCCGAGTTGGATGACCGAGTAGGATGACCGAGTTGGATGACCGGGTTGGATGACCGGGTTGGATGACCGAGTTGGATGACCGAGTTGGATGACCGAGTAGGATGACCGAGTAGGATGACCGAGTTGGATGACCGAGTTGGATGACCCAGTAGGATGACCGGGTTGGATGACCGGGTTGGATGACCCAGTAGGATGACCCAGTAGGATGACCCAGTAGAATGACCGAGTTGGATGACCGAGTAGGATGACCCAGTAGGATGACCGAGTAGGATGACCGAGATGGATGACCGAGTTGGATGACCGAGTAGGATGACCGAATAGGATGACCCAGTAGGATGACCCAGTAGGATGACCCAGTAGGATGACCGAGTAGGATGACCGAGTAGGATGACCCAGTAGGATGACCGAGTAGGATGACCCAGTAGGATGACCGAGTAGGATGACCCAGTAGGATGACCCAGTAGGATGACCCAGTAGGATGACCGAGTAGGATGACCCAGTAGGATGACCCAGTAGGATGACCCAGTAGGATGACGCTCAAACCTATTTTTCCCCAGTGGAGCTCGTTTTCCAAGGTGAAAGTTGTTTTGAACAGCACATTTCAGACAACAACAGAACGTGACTTCTAATCATTCAAGTTTTTATGTCACATGCACAAGTACAGTGAAATGCCTTGTTTCCAAAAACCCAACAATGCAGTAATCAATAAGAATGTATTACAAGAAAAGAAACAAGACAAATAAGAAGAAATGTGAAGAACACAATAAGTAAGTAAGAATACTATATACAGGGTCAGTTAATACCATACTATATACAGGGTCAGTTAATACCATACTATATACAGGGTCAGTTAATACCATACTATATACAGGGTCAGTTAATATCATACTATATACAGGGTCAGTTAATACCATACTATATACAGGGTCAGTTAGTACCATACTATATACAGGGTCAGTTAATACCACACTATATACAGGGTCAGTTAATACCATACTATATACAGGGTCAGTTAATACCATACTATATACAGGGTCAGTTAATACCATACTATATACAGGGTCAGTTAATACCATACTATATACAGGGTCAGTTAATACCATACTATATACAGGGTCAGTTAATACCATACTATATACAGGGTCAGTTAATACTATACTATATACAGGGTCAGTTAATACCATACTATATACAGGGTCAGTTAATACCATACTATATACAGGGTCAGTTTAATACTATATACAGGGTCAGTTAATACCATACTATATACAGGGTCAGTTAATACCATACTATATACAGGGTCAGTTTAATACTATATACAGGGTCAGTTAATACCATACTATATACAGGGTCAGTTAATACCATACTATATACAGGGTCAGTTAATACCATACTATATACAGGGTCAGTTAATACTATACTATATACAGGGTCAGTTTAATACTATATACAGGGTCAGTTAATACCATACTATATACAGGGTCAGTTTAATACTATATACAGGGTCAGTTAATACCATACTATATACAGGGTCAGTTAGTACCATACTATATACAGGGTCAGTTAATACCATACTATATACAGGGTCAGTTAATACCATACTATATACAGGGTCAGTTAATACCATACTATATACAGGGTCAGTTAATACCATACTATATACAGGGTCAGTTTAATACTATATACAGGGTCAGTTAATACCATACTATATACAGGGTCAGTTTAATACTATATACAGGGTCAGTTAATACCATACTATATACAGGGTCAGTTAGTACCATACTATATACAGGGTCAGTTAGTACCATACTATATACAGGGTCAGTTTAATACTATATACAGGGTCAGTTAGTACCATACTATATACAGGGTCAGTTAATACCATACTATATACAGGGTCAGTTAGTACCATACTATATACAGGGTCAGTTAGTACCATACTATATACAGGGTCAGTTAGTACCATACTATATACAGGGTCAGTTAATACCATACTATATACAGGGTCAGTTTAATACTATATACAGGGTCAGTTAGTACCATACTATATACAGGGTCAGTTTAATACTATATACAGGGTCAGTTAGTACCATACTATATACAGGGTCAGTTAATACCATACTATATACAGGGTCAGTTTAATACTATATACAGGGTCAGTTAGTACCATACTATATACAGGGTCAGTTTAATACTATATACAGGGTCAGTTAGTACCATACTATATACAGGGTCAGTTAATACCATACTATATACAGGGTCAGTTAATACCATACTATATACAGGGTCAGTTAATACCACACTATATACAGGGTCAGTTAATACCACACTATATACAGGGTCAGTTAATACCATACTATACCATACTATATACAGGGTCAGTTAATACCATACTATATACAGGGTCAGTTAATACCACACTATATACAGGGTCAGTTAATACCATACTACATACAGGGTCAGTTAATACTACACTATATACAGGGTCAGTTAATACCACACTATATACAGGGTCAGTTAATACCATACTATATACAGGGTCAGTTAATACCATACTATATACAGGGTCAGTTAATACCACACTATATACAGGGTCAGTTAATACCATACTATATACAGGGTCAGTTAATACTATACTATATACAGGGTCAGTTAATACTATACTATATACAGGGTCAGTTAGTACCATACTATATACAGGGTCAGTTAATACCATACTATATACAGGGTCAGTTAATACCACACGATATACAGGGTCAGTTAATACCATACTATATACAGGGTCAGTTAATACCATACTATATACAGGGTCAGTTAGTACCATACTATATACAGGGTCAGTTAATACCATACTATATACAGGGTCAGTTAGTACCATACTATATACAGGGTCAGTTAACACCATACTTTACAGGGTCAGTTTAATACTATATACAGGGTCAGTTAATACCATACTATATACAGGGTCAGTTAATACCACACTATATACAGGGTCAGTTAATACCACACTATATACAGGGATGGTTAATATGCAATTACTAATGATGTAATAATGGGTACCCATTTGATTGGACGTTCAGAAGTCTTCTGGCTTAGGGGTAAAAGCTGTTTAGAAGCCGCTTGGATCTAGACTTGGCGCTCCAGTGCCGCTTGCCGTGGGGTAGTAGAGAGAACAGTCTATGACTAGGGTGGCTGGAGTCTTTGACAATTTTTAGGGCCTTCCTCTGACACCGCCTGGTATAGAGGTCCTGTATGGCAGGAAGCTTGCCCCTGGTGATGTACTGGGCATTAAGCACTAAATCAAATCCAAATCAAATTTATTTTATATAGCCCTTCGTACATCAGCTGATATCTCAAAGTGCTGTACAGAAACCCAGCCTAAAACCCCAAACAGCAAGCAATGCAGGTGTAGAAGCACGGTGGCTAGGAAAAACTCCCTAGAAAGGCCAAAACCTAGGAAGAAACCTAGAGAGGAACCAGGCTATGTGGGGTGGCCAGTCCTCTTCTGGCTGTGCCGGGTGGAGATTATAACAGAACATGGCCAAGATGTTCAAATGTTCATAAATGACCAGCATGGTCAAATAATAATAATCACAGGCAGAACAGTTGAAACTGGAGCAGCAGCACGGCCAGGTGGACTGGGGACAGCAAGGAGTCATCATGCCAGGTAGTCCTGAGGCATGGTCCTAGGGCTCAGGTCCTCCGAGAGAGAGAAAGAAAGAGAGAGAGAGAATTAGAGAGAGCATACTTAAATTCACACAGGACACCGGATAGGACAGGAGAAGTACTCCAGATATAACAAACTGACCCTAGCCCCCCGACACATAAACTACTGCAGCATAAATACTGGAGGCTGAGACTACCCTCTGTAGCGCCTTACGGTCAAATGCCCGAGTAGTTGCCATACCAGGCGGTGATGCAACCGGTCAGGATGCTCTCAATGGTGCAGCTGTAAAACCTTTTGAGGATCTGAGGACCCGTGCCAAATCTTTTCAGTCTCCTGAGAGGGAATAGGTTTTGTCGTGCCCTCTTCACGGCTGTCTTGGTGTGTTTGGACCATGTTAGTTTGTTAGTGATGTGGATGCCAAGGAGCTCTCAACCTGCTCCACTACAGCCCCGTCGATGAGAATGGGGGCGTGGTCGGTCCTCCTTTCCCTTTAGTCCACAATCATCTCCTTTGTCTTGATCACGTTGAGGGAGAGGTTGTTGTCCATGCACTATAGAGAGGAGGTCAGGTCTCCTGTTACTCCCTGTTCACCCATGACTCCGTGGTCATGCACACCTCCAACTCAATCATCAAATCTGCAGACGACACTACAGTGGTAGGCTTGATTACCAACAACGACGAGACAGCCTACAGGGAGGAGGTGAGGGCCCTCGGAGTGTGGTGTCAGGAAAATAACCTCACACTCAATGTCAACAAACCAAAGGAGATGATCGTGGACTTCAGGAAACAGTAGAGGGAGCACCCCCCTATCCACATCGACGGGACAGTAGTGGAGAGGGTGGAGAGTTTTAAGTTCCTCTGCGTACAAATCACGGAAAAACTGAAATGGTCCACCCACACAGACAGCGTGGTGAAGAAGGCGCAGCAGCGCCTCTTCAACCTCAGGAGGCTGAAGAAATGTGGCTTGTCACCAAAAACAGTCACAAACTTTTACAGCCCTGTCGGGCTGTATCACCGCCTGGTACGGCAACTGCTCCGCCCACAACCGTAAGGCTCTCCAGAGGGTAGTGAGGTCTGCACAACGCATCACCTGGGGCAAACTACCTGCCCTCCAGGACACCTACACCACCCGATGTCACAGGAAGGCCAAAAGGATCAGCAAGGACAGCCACCACCCGAGCCACTGCCTGTTCACCCCGTTATCATCCAGAAGGCGAGGTCAGTACAGGTGCATCAAAGCGGGGACCGAGAGCCTGAAAAACAGCTTCTATCTCAAGGCCATGTGGTGGTTATTAACTATCAAATGAGGAGAGACAAACTTATCACACAAGTCAGAGTTATACTTAAACTACATCTTTAATAATAAGAGCTTTGCCAATGACTTTCAATGATGCGCCATTTCTAATGAACCATTGAAAGTGACAACACAAAAGTACAAAGATCTTTTATAGCCAAGATTCACCCCTTTCAACCTACATGACGAACAATAGATACATAGAATGGTCACAAGGTTAAGATTTGTATGAAAGATATCTATAATTCATAGCAGACAGTATCTGCTATGTCAACAGTTTTCATTGTATAGACCAGTGTCTGGCCCTCCTACTCCAAACTGGAAACATCTCTTCCTGGTACGGTATAGAACAGAACCATTACCTCATGTTCTCTGGAATGCTCTTTAGGTTTTATCACCCTAAGACATCGTACATCTCCTCTGTCACCTCCTCTGTCTCATAGAGGCCCATCCTCAGTAGAACACAATGGTTAACCGAATACTCTATTCTGTCGAATAAAACAACCATTATAATACAAGCATTATAATAAAATCTTGCAGTTTCCCTGACAGCCATCAGACTGTTAAACAGCCATCACTAACATTGAGTGGCTGCTGCCAACATACTGACTCAACTCTAGCCACTTTAATAATGGAAACATTGATGTAATAATTGTATCACTAGCCACTTTAAACAATGCCACTTTATATAATGTTTACATACCCTACATTACTCATCTCATATGTATATACTGTACTCTATACCATCTACTGCATCTTGCCGTTCGGCCGTCACTCATTCATGTATTTATATGTACATATTCTTATTTATTCCTTTACATGTGTGTGTATAAGGTAGTTGTTGTGAATGGTCGGAACTAGAAGCACAAGCATTTCGCTACACTCGCATTAACATCTGCTAACCATGTGTATGTGACAAATAAAATTTGATTTGATTTCTTGGGCACAGGGACTATGGTGGTCTGCTTGAAACATGTTGGTATTACAGACTCAGACAGGGAGAGGTTGAACATGTCAGTGAAGTCACTTGCCAGTTGGTCAGCACATGCTCGGAATACACGTCCTGGTAATCCGACTGAAACTCAAAGCGGCTGCAGAGAGTGTGATCACACAGTCATCCGGAACAGCTGATGCTCTCATGCATGTTTCAATGTTATTTGCCTCGAAGCGATCTGAGAAGTTATTTAGCTTCTGGTTGGGTTATGTACGTACGGTCACCATGGGGACGACGTCCTCAATGCACTTATTGATGAAGCCAGTGACTGATGTGGCGAACTCCTCAATGGACTTATTGATAAAGCCAGTGACTGATGTGGTGAACTCCTCAATGGACTTATTGATGAAGCCAGTGACTGATGTGGTGAACTCCTCAATGGACTTATTGATAAAGCCAGTGACTGATGTGGTGTACTCCTCAATGGACTTATTGATAAAGCCAGTGACTGATGTGGCGAACTCCTCAATGCACTTATTGATGAAGCCAGTGACTGATGTGGTGAACTCCTCGATGCCATTAGAAGAATCCCGGAACATATTCCAGTCTGTGCTGCAAAACAGCACTGTAGTTTAGCATCTTCTTCATCTGACCACTTTTTTATAGACAGAGTCACTGGTGCTTCCTGCTTTAATTTTTGCTTGTAAGCAGGAATCAGGAGGATAGAATTATGGTCAGATTTGCCAAATGGAGGGCGAGGGAGAGCTTTGTACGCGTCTCTGTGTGGAGTAAAGGTGGTCTAGAATTTTTTTCCTGGTTGCACATTTAACATGCTGGTAGAAATGAGGTAAAACTGATTTAAGTTTCCCTGCATTAAAGTCCCCGGCCACTAGGAGTGCCGCCTCTGGATGAGCGTTTTCCTGTTTGCTTATGGCGGTATACAGCTCATTGAGAATGCTATTAGTGCCAGCATCGGGCTGTGGTGGTATGTAGAAAATGAAAACTCTCTAGGTAGATAGTGTGGTCTACAGTTTATCATGAGATACTCTACCTCAGACGAGCAAAACCACCAGACTTCCTTAGATATCTTGCACCAGCTGTTGTTTACATAAATGACTAGACCCCCGCCCGGTGTTTTACCAGAGGCTGCTGTTCTGTCCTGCCGATGGAGTGTATAACCCACCAGCTGTATGTTCTTAATGTCGTCGTTCAGCCACGACTCGGTGAAAGTAGGTAGGATATACGTGCTTTCAGTTCCTCACATTTATTTTCCAGTGAGTGGTATGACGGCTGCGTGGTCCCATGGTGTTTATACTTGAGTACTATTGTTTGTACAGGTGAACGTGGTACCTTCAGGCGTTTGGAAATTGCTCCCAAGGATGAACCAGACTAGTGGAGGTCTACAATTTTTTTCTGAGGTCTTGGCTGATTTCTTTTGATTTTCCCATGATGTCAAGCAAAGAGGCACTGAGTTTGAAGGTAGATCTAGAAATACATCCACAGGTACACCTCCAATTGACTAAAATGATGTCAATTAGCCTATCAGAAGCTTCTAAAGCCATTACATCATTTTCTGGAATTTTCCAAGCTGTTTAAAGGCACAGTCAACATAGTGTATGTAAACTTCTGACCCGCTGTTAATGTGATACAGTGAATTATAAGTGAAACCATTGTTGAAAATGTACTTGTGTCATGCACAAAGTAGATGTCCTCACCGACTTGCCAAAACTCTAGTTTGTTAACAAGAAATTTGTGAAGTGGTTAAAAATCAAGTTTTAATGACTCCCAACCTAAGTGTATGCAAACTAGTTTTAATGACTCCAACCTAAGTGTATGTAAACTGGTTTTAATGACTCCCAACCTAAGTGTATGTAAACTAGTTTTAATGACTCCAACCTAAGTATATGTAAACTAGTTTTAATGACTCCAACCTAAGTGTATGTAAACTAGTTTTAATGACTCCAACCTAAGTGTATGTAAACTAGTTTTAATGACTCCAACCTCAGTGTATGTAAACTAGTTTTAATGACTCCAACCTAAGTGTATGTAAACTAGTTTTAATGACTCCAACCTGAGTGTATGTAAACTAGTTTTAATGACTCCAACCTAAGTGTATGTAAACTAGTTTTAATGACTCCATCCTCAGTGTATGTAAACTAGTTTTAATGACTCCAACCTAAGTGTATGTAAACTAGTTTTAATGACTCCAACCTAAGTGTATGTAAACTAGTTTTAATGACTCCAACCTCAGTGTATGTAAACTAGTTTTAATGACTCCAACCTAAGTGTATGTAAACTAGTTTTAATGACTCCAACCTCAGTGTATGTAAACTAGTTTTAATGACTCCAACCTAAGTGTATGTAAACTAGTTTTAATGACTCCAACCTGAGTGTATGTAAACTAGTTTTAATGACTCCAACCTAAGTGTATGTAAACTAGTTTTAATGACTCCAACCTAAGTGTATGTAAACTAGTTTTAAAGACTCCAACCTAAGTGTATGTAAACTAGTTTTAATGACTCCAACCTAAGTGTATGTAAACTAGTTTTAATGACTCCAACCTGAGTGTATGTAAACTAGTTTTAATGACTCCAACCTGAGTGTATGTAAACTAGTTTTAATGACTCCAACCTAAGTGTATGTAAACTAGTTTTAATGACTCCATCCTCAGTGTTTGTAAACTAGTTTTAATGACTCCAACCTCAGTGTATGTAAACTAGTTTTAATGACTCCAACCTAAGTGTTTGTAAACTAGTTTTAATGACTCCAACCTGAGTGTATGTAAACTAGTGTTAATGACTCCAACCTCAGTGTATGTAAACTAGTGTTAATGACTCCAACCTAAGTGTATGTAAACTGGTTTTAATGACTCCAACCTAAGTGGATGTAAACTAGTTTTAATGACTCCAACCTAAGTGTATGTAAACTAGTGTTAATGACTCCAACCTCAGTGTATGTAAACTAGTTTTAATGACTCCAACCTAAGTGTATGTAAACTAGTGTTAATGACTCCAACCTCAGTGTTTGTAAACTTCCGATAAGGAAGATAACAAATAATAAGGAAGGAAACAAACAAACAAACAAAAAAACACCCACACTGGATTTTAAAAAAAGACAAAAGTTATTTAATTTTTATACAATATCAGTTCACACTGATCAGATCGATATGTTACAGAGTTGACAAAAAAGGAGCCGGAAGACAAAGTTCATTAACAAGCTGCTTGTACAAAGTACGTTGATAAGGAGAAAAGACCAATTTAAACATGTCTTTCAGATCTGAAGAGAAAGAACGCCAAAACAAATGGGAGGAATGCTTTCATTGTTACACCAACGTGATAGAAAACAAATGGGAGGAATGCTTTCATTGTTACACCAACGTGATAGAAAACAAATGGGAGGAATGCTTTCATTGTTACACCAACATGATAGAAAGTATTCTAGAATGTCTGCATACATCTGTATTTCCAGACATGATGCTACATGACGTTCCCATGAGAATTCCTGTCCCTCGCCATCACTGCATCACAACAACAGCAGCTCTCTATCAGATATATCTACTACATGTAGTAACTCAAGCCTTCACGCATCGTTCCACAAAAACAAGTGATTATTATACCGTCAGTCTCTGCCCCCCCCTGTCAGTCACTGCCCCCAGTCACTGCCCCCCTGTCAGTCACTGCCCCCCGGTCGTCTCTGCCCCCCCCCCCCTGTCAGTCACTGTTCAGTCACTGCCCCCCCCCGTCGTCTCACTACACAGGTTACGCTGTATGACTTTTAATTACAATTCTTCACCCTTTTAAAGTAACTGTCAGTGTTTACAAATGTCTATGAAATATGACCTATAAAATGTATTCGTTTTCCTTCCAAAAATGGGTAATTAAGTACGTTGAAAAGCAGCTTTTCTGTTTGGAACGGTGTGAGGTAACCCCAACAACAGAACGGTGAGGTAACCCCAACAACAGAACGGTGTGGAGGTAACCCCAACAACAGAACGGTGTGGAGGTAACCCCAACAACAGAACGGTGTGGAGGTAACCCCAACAACAGAACGGTGTGGAGGTAACCCCAACAACAGAACGGTGTGGAGGTAACCCCAACAACAGAACGGTGTGGAGGTAACCCCAACAACAGAGCGGTGTGGAGGTAACCCCAACAACAGAACGGTGTGGAGGTATCCCTAACAACAGAACGGTGAGTTAACAGAGCGGTGTGGAGGTAACCCCAACAACAGAACGGTCTGGAGGTAACCCCAACAACAGACGGTGTATTATCCCCAACAACAGAACGGTGTGGAGGTAACCCCAACAACCGGTGTGGAGGTAACCCCAACAACAGAACGGTGTGGAGGTAACCCCAACAACAGAACGGTGTGGAGGTAACCCCAACAACAGAACGGTGTGGAGGTATCCCTAACAACAGAACGGTGAGTTAACAGAGCGGTGTGGAGGTAACCCCAACAACAGAACGGTGTGGAGGTAACCCCAACAACAGAACGGTGTGGAGGTAACCCCAACAACAGAACGGTATGGAGGTAACCCCAACAACAGAACGGTGTGGAGGTAACCCCAACAACAGAACGGTGTGGAGGTATCCCTAACAACAGAACGGTGAGTTAACAGAGCGGTGTGGAGGTAACCCCAACAACAGAACGGTGTGGAGGTAACCCCAACAACAGAACGGTGTGGAGGTAACCCCAACAACAGAACGGTATGGAGGTAACCCCAACAACAGAACGGTGTGGAGGTATCCCTAACAACAGAACGGTGAGTTAACAGAGCGGTGTGGAGGTAACCCCAACAACAGAACGGTGTGGAGGTAACCCCAACAACAGAACGGTGAGTTAACAGAGCGGTGTGGAGGTAACCCCAACAACAGAAGCGATTGTGTGGAGGTAACCCCAACAACAGAACGGTGTGGAGGTAACCCAACAACAGACAGTTAACAGAGCGGTGTGGAGGTAACCCCAACAACAGAACGGTGTGGAGGTAACCCCAACAACAGAATGGTGTGGAGGTAACCCCAACAACAGAATGGTGTGGAGGTAACCCCAACAACAGAACGGTGTGGAGGTAACCCTAACAACAGAACTGGACAGTTACTTTAAATAAGAATGGTTTTGACCAATCAACGATGAGCATCACACACAACAGTTATATGTTGAAACTGGATTGGAGTTGCTTTCTACTGTCTTTTACAATCTTTTACAATCAACCTGGAAATAAACATCCCGGCTTACTTTACAGTGCCGAGTATGATCTCCTTCAAATTCTTTCCATCACAAAAAAAGTATTTTCAGAAAAAAAGAAAGTTAGGTTTGACAGCTAGACTAACCGTAAATTAAAATAAAAAATAAATTAAATCCTATCTGGTGTGTCTTTTGTCATGACATGGAGTGGTACAGACATCAATTTACCCTCAATACACACAATCCTCATCAAACTACTGACCCTTCACATGAAATATAGATGTGTTAGAAGCACCTTCAATCTGAACACACACACACACACACACACACACACACACAGAAGATAAAGTGCAGCAGATCAGAATAATACAACAGTGGTTTTATAAACCAGAACGAGCAGGATGAAACAGCAGAGAGCAGATATAAGGATATTAACTGGAAAAAGTGTCCTAATCAACATGTTTTTGTTTGGCGATAATAAAGAGCTAATAAAATGAAACATGTAGAAAGTGGTTTACCTTGTGGTTTCACAAAGCATGCTGGGAGTAAACGCCAATGTCCAATGTCTTATAGGATACGGTATAAAAATATAACACCATAAACAACATTTGCATGAACGCACCAACGATAGAACACAAGAGGTTTTTTGCTTGTTGCTACTTTTCAAAAGCACTTGTATGAGTCAGTATCTGCTACCCTGGTGGATGTATGAGTCAGTATTAGCTACCCTGGTGGATGTATGAGTCAGTATTTGCTACCCTGGTGGATGTATGAGTCAGTATCTGCTACCCTGGTGGATGTATGAGTCAGTATTTGCTACCCTGGTGGATGTATGAGTCAGTATCTGCTACCCTGGTGGATGTATGAGTCAGTATTTTCTACCCTGGTGGATGTATGAGTCAGTATCTGCTACCCTGGTGGATGTATGAGTCAGTATTTTCTACCCTGGTGGATGTATGAGTCGGTATCTGCTACCGTGGGGGTTGTATGAGTCAGTATCTGCTACCGTGGGGGTTGTGGTCGTTGTATGAGTCAGTATCTGCTACCGTGGGGGTTGTGGTCGTTGTATGAGTCGGTATCTGCTACCGTGGGGGTTGTGGTCATTGTATGAGTCAGTATCTGCTACCGTGGTGGTTGTGGTCGTTGTATGAGTCGGTATCTGCTACCATGGTGGTTGTGGTCGTTGTATGAGTCGGTATCTGCTACCGTGGTGGATGTATGAGTCAGTATCTTCTACCCTGGTGGTTGTGGTCATTGTATGAGTCGGTATCTGCTACCCTGGTGGTTGTATGAGTCAGTATCTGCTACCCTGGTGGTTGTGGTCATTGTATGAGTTAGTATCTGCTACCATGGTGGTTGTGGTCATTGTATGAGTCGGTATCTGCTACCGTGGGGGTTGTGGTCGTTGTATGAGTCAGTATCTGCTACTGTGGGGGTTGTGGTGGTTGTATGAGTCGGTATCTGCTACCGTGGGGGTTGTGGTCATTGTATGAGTCAGTATCTGTTACCCTGGTGGATGTATGAGTCAGTATCTGTTACCCTGGTGGATGTATGAGTTAGTATCTGCTACCCTGGTGGATGTATGAGTCAGTATCTGTTACCCTGGTGGATGTATGAGTCAGTATCTGCTACCCTGGTGGATGTATGAGTCAGTATCTGCTACCCTGGTGGTTGTAGTCATTGTATGAGTCAGTATCTTCTACCCTGGTGGTTGTGTATCTGTACCCTGGTGGATGTCATGAGTCAGTATCTGCTACCGTGGGGGATGTATGTTGTATGAGTCGGTATCTTCTACCGTGGGGGTTGTGGTTGTATGAGTCAGTATCTGCTACCGTGGTGGTTGTGGATGAGTCGTTATCTGACCGTGGTGGTTGTGGTCGGTATCTGCTACCGTGGGGGTTGTGGTCGTTGTATGAGTCGGTATCTGCTACCCTGGTGGTTGTATGAGTCGGTATCTGCTACCGTGGTGGTTGTGGTCGTTGTATGAGTCGGTATCTGCTACCGTGGTGGTTGTGGTCGTTGTAGGAGTCGGTATCTGCTACCGTGGGGGTTGTATGAGTCGGTATCTTCTACTCTGGGGGTTGTGGTCGTTGTATGAGTCGGTATCTGCTACTCTGGGGTTGTGGTCGTTGTATGAGTCAGTATCTGCTACCGTGGGGGTTGTGGTCGTTGTATGAGTCAGTATCTGCTACCGTGGTGGTTGTGGTCGTTGTATGAGTCGGTATCTGCTACCGTGGTGGTTGTGGTCGTTTCTTCAGAAAGGTCTGTCAACTCAAATCAGTGCTGCAAACTGAGGGGTTTTCAGTGAATAGAATTAAAGAAAGTCTGAACTTCAAAACACACAACAACAACAACAACATGGTGGTTTTAAAAGACAAACCACAGAGGCTGCTCAGTGGTTTTAAGTTTAGTAGAGGCTAATCAGTGGTTTTAAGTTTAGTAGAGGCTGCTCAGTGGTTTTAAGTTTAGTAGAGGCTAATCAGTGGTTTTAAGTTGAGTAGAGGCTGCTCAGTGGTTTTAAGTTGAGTAGAAGCTGCTCAGTGGTTTTAAGTTGAGTAGAGGCTGCTCAGTGGTTTTAAGTTGAGTAGAGGCTAATCAGTGGTTTTAAGTTGAGTAGAGGCTGCTCAGTGGGTTTAAGTTGAGTAGAAGCTGCTCAGTGGTTTTAAGTTGAGTAGAGGCTGCTCAGTGGTTTTAAGTTTAGTAGAGGCTAATCAGTGGTTTTAAGTTGAGTAGAGGCTGCTCAGTGGTTTTAAGTTGAGTAGAGGCTGCTCAGTGGTTTAAGTTGAGTAGAGGCTGCTCAGTGGTTTTAAGTTGAGTAGAGGCTGCTCAGTGGTTTTAAGTTGAGTAGAGGCTGCTCAGTGGTTTTAAGTTGAGTAGAGGCTGCTCAGTGGTTTTAAGTTGAGTAGAGGCTGCTCAGTGGTTTTAAGTTGAGTAGAGGCTGCTCAGTGGTTTTAAGTTGAGTAGAGGCTGCTCAGTGGGTTTAAGTTGAGTAGAGACTGCTCAGTGGTTTTAAATTGGAGTAATTGAGAAACCTTCTGTAAGTGCATGACTAAGTGACAACAGAAAAACTAGTCATTCATTACGTCCAATTGAGTGAAGCCAATTCTGAGATCGTCATCAGTTGAAGTGCCAAGCAATGAGCATCCTTTAACTCTTTAGAGTGGTTCTGAAGAGCGGTTCTGAAGAGCGGCTCTGAATCTAGCCTTTAGTGCTCTGGACCAGGGATGCATCGTCGAATGACTCCAGTGTCCTTTTTGACAGAGGCAGTGTTTTGACAATCATTGAAACATCCATAACGATCTCCAGTGCGATTATCATAAAGATTATATAAAACTAAAAGACTAAAAAAATTAATAAAAATAAAGACATTGGTGAAACAACCACCACAATGAAGTCATCAGCTTTGGTAGAACACTAATCAACAGTTATGTTTTCCTTTCTAGTGTGGGCAGAACATGCAGTACAATACTCTCTTTTCTCTCCATCTCTCCCTGCAGTCATGTTCATTCATCACTTTAAAAAATGACTATATTCTTCTCTAATAGCAAACCAACCCGAGATCCACGTCAAACAAACTCTTCCAATCCTTCAGGTGTCAATCTTTTTCCCCTTAGAAAGATAAAGGCAGGTAAAGAAAGACAAGACACGCGACAACAAAATAAAAAGTTAACTGTGCATCGAGTGGATACAGGGTGAAAGGCAGCTTCAGCTAAACAGGAAGCCAGGGGAAGGCAGCTTCAGCTAAACAGGAAGCCAGGGAAGCGGCTTCAGCTAAACAGGAAGCCAGGGGGAAGGCAGCTTCAGCTAAACAGGAAGCCAGGGGGCGGCTTCAGCTAAACAGGAAGCCAGGGGAAGGCAGCTTCAGCTAAACAGGAAGCTGAACAAACAACTAAGTGTTTCCAGGGGTGAGTTAAAGAACACAGAACGCAGGGTTCAACTGTCAATCAGAGCTGTTGGGGGAGGGGAGAAATGTTCTGCATCCAAAATGCCACCCTATTCCCTATATAGTGCACTACTTTTGACCAGGGCCTGCATAATAGGGCTCTGGTGAAGAGTAGCGCACTATATAGTGGGGTTCCATTTGGGACGCATGCCTAGACTAACTCCTTTGGGGAAGGGAGAGAGAGGGGTGCAGTTGAGGGGCATTCCTTGTTCTTTTCAGAATTGTTTTCGGTTCTCTAACGTGTCATTTTTTTTAATGGAATGGCGAGTCGCTTTCCTCTGTAGCCTACAGAATAGCCAGGCAGTTCAGCAGCAATAAGTAGCCTAGCCTGGCCAAGACCCAGTGCTTTGTAGGTAGCCTGGTACCCAGGCCTGGTGAGGGGTTGGAGGAGTGCTAGGTAGGTAGCCTGGTACACAGGCCTGGTGAGGGGTTGGAGGAGTGCTAGGTAGGTAGCCTGGTTTCAGGCATGGTGAGGGGTTGGAGGAGTGCTAGGTAGGTAGCCTGGTACCAGGCCTGGTGAGGGGTTGGAGGAGTGCTAGGTAGGTCGCCTGGTACCCAGGCCTGGTGAGGGGTTGGAGGAGTGCTAGGTAGGTAGCCTGGTACCAGGCCTGGTGAGGGGTTGGAGGAGTGCTAGGTAGGGCCTGGTACCCAGGCCTGGTGAGGGGTTGGAGGAGTGCTAGGTAGGTAGCCTGCTACCAGGCCTGGTGAGGGGTTGGAGGAGTGCTAGGTAGGTAGCCTGCTACCAGGCCTGGTGAGGGTTGGAGGAGTGCTAGGTAGGTAGCCTGTACCCAGGCCTGGTGAGGGGTTGGAGGAGTGCTAGGTAGGTAGCCTGGTACCAGGCCTGGTGAGGGGTTGGGGAGTGCTAGGTAGGTAGCCTGGTACCAGGCCTGGTGAGGGGTTGGAGGAGTGCTAGGTAGGTAGCCTGGTTCCAGGTGAGGGGTTGGGGGTGTGCTAGGTAGGTAGCCTGGTACCAGGCCTGGTGAGGGTTGGAGGAGTGCTAGGTAGGTAGCCTGGTTCCAGGTGAGGGGTTGGGGGTGTGGTAGGTAGCCTGGTACCAGGCCTGGTGAGGGGTTGGGAGTGCTAGGTAGCCTGGTACCAGGCCTGGTGAGGGGTTGGAGGAGTGCTAGGTAGGTAGCCTGGTACCAGGCCTGGTGAGGGGTTGGAGGAGTGCTAGGTAGGTAGCCTGGTTCCAGGTGAGGGGTTGGAGGAGTGCTAGGTAGGTAGCCTGGTACCCAGGCCTGGTGAGGGGGTTGGGGGTGTGCTAGGTAGGTAGCCTGGTACCAGGCCTGGCGAGTTGGAGGAGTGCTAGGTAGGTAGCCTGGTACCAGGCCTGGTGAGGGTTGGAGGAGTGCTAGGTAGGTAGCCTGGTACCCAGGCCTGGTGAGGGGTTGGAGGAGTGCTAGGTAGGTAGCCTGCTACCAGGCCTGGTGAGGGTTGGAGGAGTGCTAGGTAGGTAGCCTGCTACCAGGCCTGGTGAGGGGTTGGAGGAGTGCTAGGTAGGTAGCCTGGTGCCCAGGCCTGGTGAGGGGTTGGAGGAGTGCTAGGTAGGTAGCCTGGTTTCAGGCCTGGTGAGGGGTTGGAGGAGTGCTAGGTAGGTAGCCTGGTACCAGGCCTGGTGAGGGTTGGGGAGAGTGCTAGGTAGGTAGCCTGGTACCAGGCCTGGTGAGGGGTTGGAGGAGTGCTAGGTAGGTAGCCTGGTTCCAGGTGAGGGGTTGGGGGTGTGCTAGGTAGGTAGCCTGGTACCAGGCCTGGTGAGGGTTGGAGGAGTGCTAGGTAGGTAGCCTGGTAACAGGCCTGGTGAGGGGTTGGAGGAGTGCTAGGTAGGTAGCCTGGTACCAGGCCTGGTGAGGGGTTGGAGGAGTGCTAGGTAGGTAGCCTGGTTCCAGGTGAGGGGTTGGGGTGTGCTAGGTAGGTAGCCTGGTACCAGGCCTGGTGAGGGGTTGGAGGTGCTAGGTAGCCTGGTACCAGGCCTGGTGGGTTGGAGGAGTGCTAGGTAGGTAGCCTGGTACCAGGCCTGGTGAGGGGTTGGAGGAGTGCTAGGTAGGTAGCCTGGTTCCAGGTGAGGGGTTGGAGGAGTGCTAGGTAGGTAGCCTGGTACCCAGGCCTGGTGAGGGGTTGGGGGTGTGCTAGGTAGGTAGCCTGGTACCAGGCCTGGCGAGGGGTTGGAGGAGTGCTAGGTAGGTAGCCTGGTTTCAGGCCTGGTGAGGGGTTGGAGGAGTGCTAGGTAGGTAGCCTGGTACCAGGCCTGGTGAGGGGTTGGGGAGTGCTAGGTAGGTAGCCTGGTACCAGGCCTGGGGGGGTTGGAGGAGTGCTAGGTAGGTAGCCTGGTTCCAGGTGAGGGTTGGGGTGTGCTAGGTAGGTAGCCTGGTACCAGGCCTGGTGAGGGGTTGGAGGAGTGCTAGGTAGGTAGCCTGGTAACAGGCCTGGTGAGGGGTTGGAGGAGTGCTAGGTAGGTAGCCTGGTACCAGGCCTGGTGAGGGGTTGGAGGAGTGCTAGGTAGGTAGCCTGGTTCCAGGTGAGGGGTTGGGGGTGTGCTAGGTAGGTAGGCCTGGTGAGGGGTTGGAGAGTGCTAGGTAGCCTTACCAGGCCTGGTGAGGGGTTGGAGGAGTGCTAGGTAGGTAGCCTGGTACCAGGCCTGGTGAGGGGTTGGAGGAGTGCTAGGTAGGTAGCCTGGTTCCAGGTGAGGGGTTGGAGGAGTGCTAGGTAGGTAGCCTGGTACCCAGGCCTGGTGAGGGGTTGGGGTGTGAGGTAGGTAGCCTGGTACCAGGCCTGGCAGGGGTTGGAGCCAGTGCTAGGTAGGTAGCCTGGTACCAGGCCTGGTGAGGGGTTGGAGGAGTGCTAGGTAGGTAGCCTGGTACCCAGGCCTGGTGAGGGTTGGAGGAGTGCTAGGTAGGTAGCCTGGTTCCAGGTGAGTGGTTGGGGGTGTGCTAGGTAGGTAGCCTGGTTCCAGGTGAGGGTTGGAGGAGTGCTAGGTAGGTAGCCTGGTTCCAGGTGAGGGTTGGAGGAGTGCTAGGTAGGTAGCCTGGTACCAGGCCTGGTGAGGGGTTGGAGGAGTGCTAGGTAGGTAGCCTGGTTCCAGGTGAGGGGTTGGAGGAGTGCTAGGTAGGTAGCCTGGTTCCAGGTGAGGGGTTGGAGGAGTGCTAGGTAGGTAGCCTGGTTCTAGGTGAGGGTTGGGGGTGTGCTAGGTAGGTAGCCTGGTTCCAGGTGAGGGGTTGGAGGAGTGCTAGGTAGGTAGCCTGGTTTCAGGTGAGGGTTGGGGTGTGCTAGGTAGGTAGCCTGGTTCCAGGTGAGGGGGTTGGAGGAGTGCAGGTAGGTAGCCTGGTTTCAGGCCTGGTGAGGGTTGGAGGAGTGCTAGGTAGGTAGCCTGGTTCCAGGTGAGGGGTTGGGGGTGTGCTAGGTGGTAGCCTGGTTCCAGGTGAGTGGTTGGGGGTGTGCTAGGTAGGTAGCCTGGTTCCAGGTGAGGGTTGGAGAGTGCTAGGTAGGTAGCCTGGTACCAGGCATGGTGAGGGGTTGGAGGAGTGCTAGGTAGGTAGCCTGGTTCCAGATGAGGGGTTGGAGGAGTGCTAGGTAGGTAGCCTGGTTCCAGGTGAGGGGTTGGAGAGTGCTAGGTAGGTAGCCTGGTTCCAGGTGAGGGGTTGGGGTGTGCTAGGTAGGTAGCCTGGTTCCAGGTGAGGGTTGGAGGAGTGCTAGGTAGGTAGCCTGGTTTCAGGTGAGGGTTGGGGTGTGCTAGGTAGGTAGCCTGGTTCCAGGTGAGGGGTTGGAGGAGTGCTAGGTAGGTAGCCTGGTTTCCAGGCCTGGTGAGGGGTTGGAGGAGTGCTAGGTAGGTAGCCTGGTTCCAGGTGAGGGTTGGAGGAGTGCTAGGTAGGTAGCCTGGTTCTAGGTGAGGGGTTGGGGGGTGTGCTAGGTAGGTAGCCTGGTTCCAGGTGAGGGTTGGAGGAGTGCTAGGTAGGTAGCCTGGTACCAGGCCTGGTGAGGGTTGGAGGAGTGCTAGGTAGGTAGCCTGGAAGGCCTGGTGAGGGTTGGAGGAGTGCTAGGTAGGTAGCCTGCTACCAGGCCTGGTGAGGGGTTGGAGGAGTGCTAGGTAGGTAGCCTGCTACCAGGCCTGGTGAGGGGTTGGAGGAGTGCTAGGTAGGTAAAGGCCTGGTGAGGGGTTGGAGGAGTGCTAGGTAGGTAGCCTGGTACCAGGCCTGGTGAGGGGTTGGAGGAGTGCTAGGTAGGTAGCCTGGTTCCAGGTGAGGGTTGGGGTGTGCTAGGTAGGTAGCCTGGTACCAGGCCTGGTGAGGGTTGGAGGAGTGCTGGAGGTAGGTAGCCTGGTAACAGGCCTGGTGAGGGAGGTTGGAGGAGTGCTAGGTAGGTAGCCTGGTAACAGGCCTGGTGAGGGGTTGGAGGAGTGCTAGGTAGGTAGCCTGGTACCAGGCCTGGTGAGGGGTTGGAGGAGTGCTAGGTAGGTAGCCTGGTTCCAGGTGAGGGGGTTGGGGGTGTGCTAGGTAGGTAGCCTGGTACCAGGCCTGGTGAGGGGTTGGAGGAGTGCTAGGTAGCCTGGTACCAGGCCTGGTGAGGGGTTGGAGGAGTGCTAGGTAGGTAGCCTGGTACCAGGCCTGGTGAGGGTTGGAGGAGTGCTAGGTAGGTAGCCTGGTTCCAGGTGAGGGGTTGGAGAGGTGCTAGGTAGGTAGCCTGGTACCCAGGCCTGGTGAGGGGTTGGGGGTGTGCTAGGTAGGTAGCCTGGTCCAGGCCTGGCGGGGGTTGGAGGAGTGCTAGGTAGGTAGCCTGGTTTCAGGCCTGGTGAGGGTTGGAGGAGTGCTAGGTAGGTAGCCTGGTACCAGGCCTGGTGAGGGGTTGGGGAGTGCTAGGTAGGTAGCCTGGTACCAGGCCTGGTGAGGGGTTGGAGGAGTGCTAGGTAGGTAGCCTGGTTCCAGGTGAGGGGTTGGGGGTGTGCTAGGTAGGTAGCCTGGTACCAGGCCTGGTGAGGGGTTGGAGGAGTGCTAGGTAGGTAGCCTGGTAACAGGCCTGGTGAGGGTTGGAGGAGTGCTAGGTAGGTAGCCTGGTACCAGGCCTGGTGAGGGTTGGAGGAGTGCTAGGTAGGTAGCCTGGTTCCAGGTGAGGGTTGGGGGTGTGCTAGGTAGGTAGCATGGTACCAAGGCCTGGTGAGGGGTTGGAGGAGTGCTAGGTAGCCTGGTACCAGGCCTGGTGAGGGGTTGGAGGAGTGCTAGGTAGGTAGCCTGGTACCAGGCCTGGTGAGGGTTGGAGGAGTGCTAGGTAGGTAGCCTGGTTCCAGGTGAGGGTTGGAGGAGTGCTAGGTAGGTAGCCTGGTACCCAGGCCTGGTGAGGGTTGGGGTGTGCTAGGTAGGTAGCCTGGTACCAGGCCTGGCGAGGGGTTGGAGGAGTGCTAGGTAGGTAGCCTGGTACCAGGCCTGGTGAGGGGTTGGAGGAGTGCTAGGTAGGTAGCCTGGTACCCAGGCCTGGTGAGGGGTTGGAGGAGTGCTAGGTAGGTAGCCTGGTTCCAGGTGAGTGGTTGGGGGTGTGCTAGGTAGGTAGCCTGGTTCCAGGTGAGGGGTTGGAGGAGTGCTAGGTAGGTAGCCTGGTTCCAGGTGAGGGGTTGGAGGAGTGCTAGGTAGGTAGCCTGGTACCAGGCCTGGTGAGGGGGTTGGAGGAGTGCTAGGTAGGTAGCCTGGTTCCAGGTGAGGGGTTGGAGGAGTGCTAGGTAGGTAGCCTGGTTCCAGGTGAGGGGTTGGAGGAGTGCTAGGTAGGTAGCCTGGTTCTAGGTGAGGGGTTGGGGGTGTGCTAGGTAGGTAGCCTGGTTCCAGGTGAGGGGTTGGAGGAGTGCTAGGTAGGTAGCCTGGTTTCAGGTGAGGGGTTGGGGGTGTGCTAGGTAGGTAGCCTGGTTCCAGGTGAGGGGTTGGAGGAGTGCTAGGTAGGTAGCCTGGTTTCAGGCCTGGTGAGGGGTTGGAGGAGTGCTAGGTAGGTAGCCTGGTTCCAGGTGAGGGGTTGGGGGTGTGCTAGGTAGGTAGCCTGGTTCCAGGTGAGTGGTTGGGGGTGTGCTAGGTAGGTAGCCTGGTTCCAGGTGAGGGGTTGGAGGAGTGCTAGGTAGGTAGCCTGGTACCAGGCATGGTGAGGGGTTGGAGGAGTGCTAGGTAGGTAGCCTGGTTCCAGATGAGGGGTTGGAGGAGTGCTAGGTAGGTAGCCTGGTTCCAGGTGAGGGGTTGGAGGAGTGCTAGGTAGGTAGCCTGGTTCCAGGTGAGGGGTTGGGGGTGTGCTAGGTAGGTAGCCTGGTTCCAGGTGAGGGGTTGGAGGAGTGCTAGGTAGGTAGCCTGGTTTCAGGTGAGGGTTGGGGGTGGCTAGGTAGGTAGCCTGGTTCCAGGTGAGGGTTGGAGGAGTGCTAGGAGGTAGCCTGGTTTCAGGCCTGGTGAGGGGTTGGAGGAGTGCTAGGTAGGTAGCCTGGTTCCAGGTGAGGGGTTGGAGGAGTGCTAGGTAGGTAGCCTGGTTCTAGGTGAGGGTTGGGGGTGAAGAGGTAGCCTGGTTCCAGGTGGGGTTGGAGGAGTGCTAGGTAGGTAGCCTGGTTTCAGGTGAGGGGTTGGGGTGTGCTAGGTAGGTAGCCTGGTTCCAGGTGAGGGGTTGGAGGAGTGCTAGGTAGGTAGCCTGGTTTCAGGCCTGGTGAGGGGTTGGAGGAGTGCTAGGTAGGTAGCCTGGTTCCAGGTGAGGGGTTGGGGGTGTGCTAGGTAGGTAGCCTGGTTCCAGGTGAGTGGTTGGGGGTGTGCTAGGTAGGTAGCCTGGTTCCAGGTGAGGGGTTGGAGGAGTGCTAGGTAGGTAGCCTGGTACCAGGCATGGTGAGGGTTGGAGGAGTGCTAGGTAGGTAGCCTGGTTCCAGATGGGGGGTTGGATGAGTGCTAGGTAGGTAGCCTGGTTCCAGGTGAGGGGTTGGGGAGTGCTAGGTAGGTAGCCTGGTTCCAGGTGGGGTTGGGGGTGTGCTAGGTAGGTAGCCTGGTTCCAGGTGAGGGTTGGAGGAGTGCTAGGTAGGTAGCCTGGTTTCAGGTGAGGGGTTGGGGTGTGCTAGGTAGGTAGCCTGGTTCCAGGTGAGGGGTTGGAGGAGTGCTAGGTCTCCAGCCTGGTTTCAGGCCTGGTGAGGGGTTGGAGGAGTGCTAGGTAGGTAGCCTGGTTCCAGGTGGGTTCCAGTGCTAGGTAGGTAGCCTGGTTTCAGGTGAGGGGTTGGGGTGTGCTAGGTAGGTAGCCTGGTTCCAGGTGAGGGGTTGGAGGAGTGCTAGGTAGGTAGCCTGGTTCCAGGTGAGGGGTTGGGGTGTATTCTGCTCAGCTCCAGGTTGAAGCAGCAGGGCAGATAAAGGCTGTATCAGTCCAATGGAAAGGAGGAGGACGGATCCACTAGAACAGTGAACATCTGAAGAAGTTGCTCTTCTTTGACCGGGTCTCTGTGATCTTGACGGCCCACCTCCTCCTGGAGGACTGTTGTCGTTCTAAAGCGGGGGTGGAAAGGGTCAATTACCACTCTTAAGATCCCATTGCTGTCAACATCAGTTGGAACCTACGTTCTGGATAAGAATACATCACATCATATGAGCATCATCATCTGCAAAACAACAAACATTAACTCACTATTTTCTGTTGAGTCATTATGTCTCTTCCCAGTGTGAAAAGGACTGTGTTTCAAAACAACAACAAAACATAAGAACACGTTTATTAGAGGAAAAAATGTCCTGTTTTCAATGGAAAAAGACTGAGAGAAGAATGAATAAATAGGTATAAATGAATAGTATGGAACAGAACTCACCTCTTCCACATTCATAATAATCAATAAATAGGTATAAATGAATAGAATGGAACAGAACTCACCTCTTCCACATTCAGGCTGGATTTGGCGCTTGTTTCTAAGAACTTGAGTAATCAATGCCAACTGTGACAAATAAAACACGAGAACAATTCATGTTAATAACAGATGTACCTTTAAAAGAATCAACAACAGCCCCCCCACCCCACATGCAACACTTTCCAAGAGGAGAAGACGTAAAAGTGATGTTACCTTTCTGTTACAACAGACTACATCATGAAGGAGAACTGGGTATTCTACAGACATAGATCATACTGTATATTATGAGTATTGTCAAACATACAACTGGGAGTATTTACACAAAGATACTATGAAGAACAGTGTGGGTTTCACCAAAGAGACTATGAGGAGCAGTGTGGGGGTTTCTCCAAAGAGACTGAGGAACAGTGTGGGGGTTTCTCCAAAGAGACTATGAAGAGCAGTGTGGGGTTTCTCCAAAGAGACTATGAAGAGCAGTGTGGGGGTTTCTCCAAAGCTACTATGAAGAGCAGACTGGGGGTTTCACCAAAGATACTAGAAGAGCAGTGTGGGGGTTTCTCCAAAGAGACTATGAAAGCAATGTGGGGTTTCTCCAAAGACACTATGAAGATTGTGGGGGTTTACAGACATAATGAAGGGCACTGGGGGTTTCTCCAAAGACACTATGAAGAGCAGTGTGGGGTTTCACCAAAGACACTATGAAGGGCAGTGTGGGGGGTTTCTCCAAAGACACATGAAGAGCAGTGTGGGGGTTTCACCAAAGACACTATGAAGAGCAGTGTGGGGGTTTCACCAAAGACACTATGAAGAGCAGTGTGGGGGTTTCTCTTTTCTCGGGAACGTTATCACATTGTTTCCAACGCAGCCTGCAACAAGACATCTCAGACAGAGTTGGTGCTTATTTGAAACACACAGAGACCCTGAAACTCGGAGACCCTCCATACCTTTCTCCTCGTTCTTTTGACACCTGTCTTTTGTCGTTCATGTCACACTTGTTTCCTAGGATCATCCTCTCCACGTCAGAGGAGGCATGCTACAGACAGGAGGAAGACTCAGTAATACTACAGACAGAATGAGAGAAGACTGAGTATTGCTACAGACAGACAGAGGAGGAGAAGACTCATTAATACAGACAGACAGAATGAGAGAAGACTGAGTATTGCTACAGACAGAGGAGGAGAAGACTCAGTAATACTACAGACAGAATGAGAGAAGACTGAGTATTGCTACAGACAGACAGAGAAGGAGGGGACTCAGTAATACTACAGACAGAATGAGAGAAGACTGAGTATTGCTACAGACAGGAGGAGAAGACTCAGTAATACTACAGACAGACAGAATGAGAGAAGACTGAGTATTGCTACAGACAGAGGAGGAGGAGGAGACTCAGTAATACTACAGACAGAGGGGGAGGAGACTCAGTAATACTACAGACAGAGGGGGAGGAGACTCAGTAATACTACAGACAGAGGGGGAGGAGACTCAGTAATACTACAGACAGAGGAGGAGGAGACTCAGTAATACTACAGACAGACAGAATGAGAAGACTGAGTATTGCTACAGACAGACAGAGAAGACTGAGTATTGCTACTGACAGAGAATGAGAAGACTGAGTATTGCTACAGACAGACAGAATGAGAGAAGACTGAGTATTGCTACAGACATAATGAGGAGACTGAGTATTGCTACAGACAGACAGAATGAGAGAAGACTGATTATTGCTACAGACATAATGAGAAGACTGAGTATTGCTACAGACAGACAGAGAAGGAGGAGACTGAGTATTGCTACAGACAGACAGAGAAGGAGGAGACTCAGTAATACTACAGACAGAATGAGAGAAGACTGAGTATTGCTACAGACAGAGAGAAGGAGACTCAGTAATACTACAGACAGAATGAGAGAAGACTGAGTATTGCTACAGACATAATGAGAAGACTGAGTATTGCTACAGACATAATGAGAAGACTGAGTATTGCTACAGACATAATGAGAAGACTGAGTATTGCTACAGACATAATGAGAAGACTGAGTATTGCTACAGACAGACAGAATGAGAGAAGACTGATTATTGCTACAGACATAATGAGAAGACTGAGTATTGCTACAGACAGACAGAATGAGAGAAGACTGAGTATTGCTACAGACAGACAGAATGAGAGAAGACTTGAGTATTGCTACAGACAGACAGAATGAGAGAAGACTGAGTATTGCTACAGACAGAATGAGAGAAGACTGAGTATTGCTACAGACAGACAGAATGAGAGAAGACTGAGTATTGCTACAGACAGAATGAGAGAAGACTGAGTATTGCTACAGACAGACAGAATGAGGAGACTCAGTAATACTACAGACAGAATGAGAGAAGACTGAGTATTGCTACAGACAGACAGAATGAGGAGACTCAGTATTGCTACAGACAGAATGAGAGAAGACTGAGTATTGCTACAGACAGAATGAGAGAAGACTGAGTATTGCTACAGACAGAATGAGAGAAGACTGATTATTGCTACAGACAGACAGAATGAGAGAAGACTGAGTATTGCTACAGACAGACAGAGTGAGAGAAGACTGAATATTGCTACAGACAGAATGAGAGAAGACTGATTATTGCTACAGACAGACAGAGAAGGAGGAGACTCAGTAATACTACAGACAGAATGAGAGAAGACTGAGTGTTGCTACAGACAGAATGAGAGAAGACTGATTATTGCAACAGACAGAATGAGAGAAGACTGATTATTGCTACAGACAGACAGAGAAGGAGGAGACTCAGTAATACTACAGACAGAATGAGAAGACTGAGTATTGCTACAGACAGAATGAGAGAAGACTGAGTATTGCTACAGACAGAATGAGAGAAGACTGAGTATTGCTACAGACAGAATGAGAGAAGACTGAGTATTGCTACAGACATAATGAGAAGACTGAGTATTGCTACAGACAGAATGAGAGAAGAATATTGCTACAGACAGAATGAGAGAAGACTGAGTATTGCTACAGACATAATGAGAAGTAGGAGACTCAGTAATACTACAGACAGAATGAGAAGACTGAGTATTGCTACAGACATAATGAGAAGACTGAGTATTGCTGCAGACAGACAGAATAATAGAAGACTGAGTATTGCTACTGATTGTTTCTAGGCTACCTGCTGTGGTAGCTTCATACCTGATTGTTTCTAGGCTACCTGCTGCGGTAGCTTCACACCTGATTGTTTCTAGGCTACCTGCTGCGGTAGCTTCACCTGATTGTTTCTAGGCTACCTGTTGCGGTAGCTTCACACCTGATTGTTTCTAGGCTACCTGCTGCGGTAGCTTCACCTGATTGTTTCTAGGCTACCTGCTGCGGTAGCTTCACACCTGATTGTTTCTAGGCTACCTGCTGCGGTAGCTTCACACCTGATTGTTTCTAGGCTACCTGCTGCGGTAGCTTCACCTGATTGTTTCTAGGCTACCTGTTGCGGTAGCTTCACACCTGATTGTTTCTAGGCTACCTGCTGCGGTAGCTTCACACCTGATTGTTTCTAGGCTACCTGCTGCGGTAGCTTCACACCTGATTGTTTCTAGGCTACCTGCTGCGGTAGCTTCACACCTGATTGTTTCTAGGCTACCTGCTGCGGTAGCTTCACACCTGATTGTTTCTAGGCTACCTGCTGCGGTAGGTTCACACCTGATTGTTTCTAGGCTACCTGCTGCGGTAGCTTCACACCTGATTGTTTCTAGGCTACCTGCTGCGGTAGCTTCACACCTGACTTGTTTTCAGGCTACCTACTTGTTTTCAGGCTACCTACTTGTTTTCAGGCTACCTACTTGTTTTCAGGCTAGCTTCATACCTCTTCAATGTTCCTGATCCAGTTCTTGATGTTCTCGAAGGACTTCTCGTTAGTGATGTCATACACTAGCATGATACCCTGTTGGACAAAGGACAGGAAGTGATGTCAGAGGAAGTGACACGCCGTGACATTAACAGGAAAAGACCCAACCTAGCGCCATTCCAGACATGACCCGGTGAAATGTCTGTATGTCTGTGCTGTCGTCAAGTAAGGGGCTTGGGTCTTGACTGTTATCAAGTGGAAATACAAAATCGATCGTGCATGAGAGGAGACAGAGTAGAGTTAGTAGAGGTCATGTAGTGTAGAACAACAGAGAGGAGACGGAGTAGAGTTAGTAGAGGTCATGTAGTGTAGAACAACAGAGAGGAGACAGAGTAGAGTTAGTAGAGGTCATGTAGTGTAGAACAACAGAGAGGAGACAGAGTAGAGTTAGTAGAGGTCATGTAGTGTAGAACAACAGAGAGTAGAGTTAGTAGAGGTCATGTAGTGTAGAACAACAGAGAGGAGGAGACAGAGTAGAGTTAGTAGAGGTCATGTAGTGTAGAACAACAGAGAGGAGACAGAGTAGAGTTAGTAGAGGTCATGTAGTGTAGAACAGGAAGGAGGAGACAGAGTAGAGTTAGTAGAGGTCATGTAGTGTAGAACAACAGAGAGGAGGAGACAGTTAGTAGAGGTCATGTAGTGTAGAACAACAGAGAGGAGTAGAGTAGAGTTAGTAGAGGTCATGTAGTGTAGAACAACAGAGAGGAGACAGAGTAGAGTTAGTAGAGGTCATGTAGTGTAGAACAACAGAGAGTAGAGTTAGTAGAGGTCATGTAGAGTTAGTAGAGGTCATGTAGTGTAGAACAACAGAGAGGAGACAGAGTAGAGTTAGTAGAGGTCATGTAGTGTAGAACAACAGAGAGGAGACAGAGTAGAGTTAGTAGAGGTCATGTAGTGTAGAACAACAGAGAGGAGGAGACAGAGTAGAGTTAGTAGAGGTCATGTAGTGTAGAACAACAGAGAGGAGACAGAGTAGAGTTAGTAGAGGTCATGTAGTGTAGAACAACAGAGAGGAGACAGACAGAGAGTTAGTAGAGGTCATGTAGTGTAGAACAACAGAGAGGAGACAGAGTAGAGTTAGTAGAGGTCATGTAGTGTAGAACAACAGAGAGTAGAGTTAGTAGAGGTCATGTAGTGTAGAACAACAGAGGAGGAGACAGAGTAGAGTTAGTAGAGGTCATGTAGTGTAGAACAACAGAGAGGAGACAGAGTAGAGTTAGTAGAGGTCATGTAGTGTAGAACAACAGAGAGTAGACAGAGTAGAGTTAGTAGAGGTCATGTAGTGTAGAACAACAGAGAGGAGACAGAGTAGAGTTAGTAGAGGTCATGTAGTGTAGAACAACAGAGAGGAGACAGAGTAGAGTTAGTAGAGGTCATGTAGTGTAGAACAACAGAGAGTAGAGTTAGTAGAGGTCATGTAGTGTAGAACAACAGAGAGGAGACAGAGTAGAGTTAGTAGAGGTCATGTAGTGTAGAACAACAGAGAGAGAAGACAGAGTAGAGTTAGTAGAGGTCATGTAGTGTAGAACAACAGAGAGAGAAGACAGAGTAGAGTTAGTAGAGGTCATGTAGTGTAGAACAACAGAGAGGAGACAGAGTAGAGTTAGTAGAGGTCATGTAGTGTAGAACAACAGAGAGGAGACAGAGTAGAGTTAGTAGAGGTCATGTAGTGTAGAACAGAGGAGAGAGTAGAGTTAGTAGAGGTCATGTAGTGTAGAACAACAGAGAGGAGGAGACAGAGTAGAGTTAGTAGAGGTCATGTAGTGTAGAACAACAGAGAGGAGAGTAGAGTTAGTAGAGGTCATGTAGTGTAGAACAACAGAGAGGAGACAGAGTAGAGTTAGTAGAGGTCATGTAGTGTAGAACAACAGAGAGGAGACAGAGTAGAGTTAGTAGAGGTCATGTAGTGTAGAACAACAGAGAGGGAGACAGAGTAGAGTTAGTAGAGGTCATGTAGTGTAGAACAACAGAGAGAGACAGAGAGTTAGTAGAGGTCATGTAGTGTAGAACAACAGAGAGGAGGAGACAGAGTAGAGTTAGTAGAGGTCATGTAGTGTAGAACAACAGAGAGGAGACAGAGTAGAGTTAGTAGAGGTCATGTAGTGTAGAACAACAGAGTAGAGTTAGTAGAGGTCATGTAGTGTAGAACAACAGAGAGGAGGAGACAGAGTAGAGTTAGTAGAGGTCATGTAGTGTAGAACAACAGAGAGGAGACAGAGTAGAGTTAGTAGAGGTCATGTAGTGTAGAACAACAGAGGAAGACAGAGTAGAGTTAGTAGAGGTCATGTAGTGTAGAACAGCAGGGAGGAGGAGACAGAGTAGAGTTAGTAGAGGTCATGTAGTGTAGAACAACAGAGAGAGAAGACAGAGTAGAGTTAGTAGAGGTCATGTAGTGTAGAACAACAGGGAGGAGGAGACAGAGTAGAGTTAGTAGAGGTCATGTAGTGTAGAACAACAGAGAGGAGAGACAGAGTAGAGTTAGTAGAGGTCATGTAGTGTAGAACAACAGGGAGGAGGAGACAGAGTAGAGTTAGTAGAGGTCATGTAGTGTAGAACAACAGAGGGGAGACAGAGTATAGTTAGTAGAGGTCATGTAGTGTAGAACAGCAGGAGGAGGAGACAGAGTAGAGTTAGTAGAGGTCATGTAGTGTAGAACAACAGAGAGGAGACAGAGTAGAGTTAGTAGAGGTCATGTAGTGTAGAACAACAGAGAGAGACAGAGTAGAGTTAGTAGAGGTCATGTAGTGTAGAACAACAGAGAGGAGGAGACAGAGTAGAGTTAGTAGAGGTCATGTAGTGTAGAACAACAGAGAGGAGGAGACAGAGTAGAGTTAGTAGAGGTCATGTAGTGTAGAACAACAGAGAGGAGACAGAGTAGAGTTAGTAGAGGTCATGTAGTGTAGAACAACAGAGAGTAGAGTTAGTAGAGGTCATGTAGTGTAGAACAACAGAGAGGAGGAGACAGAGTAGAGTTAGTAGAGGTCATGTAGTGTAGAACAACAGAGAGGAGACAGAGTAGAGTTAGTAGAGGTCATGTAGTGTAGAACAACAGAGAGGAAGACAGAGTAGAGTTAGTAGAGGTCATGTAGTGTAGAACAGCAGGGAGGAGGAGACAGAGTAGAGGTAGTAGAGGTCATGTAGTGTAGAACAACAGAGAGAGAAGACAGAGTAGAGTTAGTAGAGGTCATGTAGTGTAGAACAACAGGGAGGAGGAGACAGAGTAGAGTTAGTAGAGGTCATGTAGTGTAGAACAACAGAGAGGAGAAGACAGAGTAGAGTTAGTAGAGGTCATGTAGTGTAGAACAGCAGGGAGGAGGAGACAGAGTAGAGTTAGTAGAGGTCATGTAGTGTAGAACAACAGAGAGGAGAAGACAGAGTAGAGTTAGTAGAGGTCATGTAGTGTAGAACAGCAGGGAGGAGGAGACAGAGTAGAGTTAGTAGAGGTCATGTAGTGTAGAACAACAGAGAGGAGACAGAGTAGAGTTAGTAGAGGTCATGTAGTGTAGAACAACAGAGAGTAGAGTTAGTAGAGGTCATGTAGTGTAGAACAACAGAGGAGGAGACAGAGTAGAGTTAGTAGAGGTCATGTAGTGTAGAACAACAGAGAGGAGGAGACGGAGTAGAGTTAGTAGAGGTCATGTAGTGTAGAACAACAGAGAGGAGACAGAGTAGAGTTAGTAGAGGTCATGTAGTGTAGAACAACAGAGAGGAGACAGAGTAGAGTTAGTAGAGGTCATGTAGTGTAGAACAACAGAGAGGAGACAGAGTAGAGTTAGTAGAGGTCATGTAGTGTAGAACAACAGAGAGGAGACAGAGTAGAGTTAGTAGAGGTCATGTAGTGTAGAACAACAGAGAGGAGACAGAGTAGAGTTAGTAGAGGTCATGTAGTGTAGAACAGCATCAGCCCCAGTGATTGAATGGTCCAACAGCACTAGTGAAACTCCACTTGAGTCCTTCCTGTGTATACAGTCTCTATCAAACTGTCCAGTCCATCGTTTTCACCACATCACACAGAGCATAGACATCTGTAAGATGGGCCTCGGCGTTAACAAGCAGTACATAGACACATCTAGCTGAACTAGAGACACTGTTTAATATGACTGGACCGGGGACATACGGAGGAGACAGGTCGACAGAGTAGGCTACAACTCATTATAAAAGATGGCTCCCATTCTGAACACACACACACACACACACACACACACACACACACACACACACACACACACACACACATACAAACACACACACAACACACACACACACACACACACACACACATACAAACACACACACACAAACACACACACACACACATACAACACACACACACACAAACACACACACACACACACACACACACACACACACACACAACACACACACAAACACACACACACACAAACACACACACACACACACAAACACACACACAAACACACACACACACACACAACACACACACACACACACACACACACACACACACACACACACACACACACACACACACACACACTGACACAAACACACACATCACACACACACACACACACACACACACACACACACGATAACCTCCAGAGTTGTTTTATCTGTATTTCAGTCTGTGACCTTTTGGAGACCTGTGACAGGGGACGGATCTTACCATAGCTCCTCTGTAGTAGGCTGTTGTGATGGTCCTGAACCTCTCCTGACCGGCTGTGTCCCTGGGAGAGACAGTACAACGTCAGTACAACGTCACAACCATGACGATAGTGTAGTAGCTACAGCATTACTACATTACCCTGGGAGAGACAGAACAACGTCAGTACAACGTAACAACCATGACGATAGTGCAGTAGCTACAGCATTACTACATTACCCTGGGAGAGACAGAACAACGTAACAAACCATGACGATAGTGTAGTAGCTACAGCATTACTACATTACCCTGGGAGAGACTGTACAAACGTACACAAACCATGACGACAGCGTAGTAGCTACAGCATTACTACATTACCCTGGGAGAGACTAACGTCAGTACAACGTCACAACCATGACGATAGTGCAGTAGCTACAGCATTGTTACATTACCTGGGAGAGGGACAGAACAACTAATCAGTACACACGTAACAACCATGTTGATAATGCAGTAGCTACAGCATTCCTACATTACCCTGGGAGATGACAGTACAACGCAGTACAACAAACGATGTCAATAAACACGGCATTACTACATTACCCTGACACAAACGTCAGTACAACGTCACACAGATCGTAACACCATGACGATAGTGCAGTAGCTACAGCATTACTACATTACCCTAGGAGATACAGTACAAAGTAACAACCATGACGATAGTGTAGTAGCTACAGCATTCCTACATTACCCTGGGAGAGACAGTACAACGTCAGTACAACGTAACAACCATGTCGATAATGCAGTAGCTACAGCATTACTACATTACCCTGGGAGAGACAGAACAACGTCAGTACAACGTAACAACGATGTCAATAATGTAGTAGCTACAGCATTAATACATTACCCTGGGAGAGACAGTACAAAGTCAGTACAACGTAACAATCATGTCGATAGTGTAGTAGCTACAGCATTACTACATTACCCTGGGAGAGACAGAACGTTAGTACAACGTAACAATCATGTCGATAGTGTAGTAGCTACAGCATTAATACATTACCCTGGGAGAGACAGTACAAAGTCAGTACAACGTAACAATCATGTCGATAGTGTAGTAGCTACAGCATTACTACATTACCCTGGGAGAGACAGTACAACGTAACAACCATGTTGATAGTGCAGTAGTTACAGCCAGTGTTACCAAACATCAGTGTAAGAGGGCCTGGGGGTTCTCCCTCTAATCTGTGTCAGACAGTGATACGACCAGCACTGCCTAGTGTGAGGGACGACCCTGGACAGGGGATGAATAAGCAGGCCAAATGTGTGTATCAAACACGGCTGAATACTCTGACACCAAGCTATCACTAACTCCAAGTCAACACTACACTTCAGATCCACTCAGGGCTGATAGAGGCTCTCCAAGCTATCACTGACTACAAGGCAGTCAACACTACACTTCAGATCCACTCAGGGCTGATAGAGGCTCTCCAAGCTATCACTGACTACAAGGCAGTCAACACTACACTTCAGATCCACTCAGGGCTGATAGAGGCTCTCCAAGCTATCACTGACTACAAGGCAGTCAACACTACACTTCAGATCCACTCAGGGCTGATAGAGGTTCTCAAGCTATCACTGACTACAAGGCAGTCAACACTAAACTTCAGATCCACTCAGGGCTGATAGAGGCTCTCCAAGCTATCACTGACTACAAGGCAGTCAACCCTACACTTCAAGTGGCCTACTGGTACTCACCATTAACCTGACAACTCACACTAAATTATTCCGCTGCTCTGTCGGTCCCCTTCATATTTTATGCCATTATTGAAGATGTTTGTTGTGACGAGTCGTCAACGATTGGATCATCTCTAACCAATCAGAGTATCAAAGCCAATTACACACTTTCAAACTGCCGCCTTACCCACGTGTGTTTTGTCTCAACTCATCGGTTTCTGGACCAATCAGACTTCCCTGAATGTGTTCCCATTCAGTGAAGGGTCGAGGAGGTACTCAGATCCAGACTCATTGTGGAGAAGAAACTAACGTCTGTGGGCGTGGCGTATGGCTGGAGCTAGGAGTCTGGGTAACCAGGCAAACTCACTATATCTGGAGCTAGGAGTCTGGGTAGCCAGTCAAACTCACCATATCTGGAGCTAGGAGTCTGGGTAACCAGGCAAACTCACTATATCTGGAGCAAGGAGTCTGGGTAGCCAGGCAAACTCACCATATATGGAGCAAGGAGTCTGGGTAGCCAGGCAAACTCACCATATATGGAGCTAGGAGTCTGGGTAACCAGGCAAACTCACCATATCTGGAGCTAGGAGTCTGGGTAGCCAGGCAAACTCATTATATCTGGAGCTAGGAGTCTGGGTAGCCAGGTAAACTCACTATATCTGGAGCTAGGAATCTGGGTAACCAGGCAAACTCACTATATCTGGAGGTAGGAGTCTGGGTAACCGGGCAAACTCACCATATATGGAGCTAGGAGTCTGGGTAACCAGGCAAACTCACTATATCTGGAGCTAGGAGTCTGGGTAACCAGGCAAACTCACCATATCTGGAGCTAGGAGTCTGGGTAACCAGGCAAACTCACCATATCTGGAGCTAGGAGTCTGGGTAACCAGGCAAACTCACTATATCTGGAGCTAGGAGTCTGGGTAACCAGGCAAACTCACCATATCTGGAGCTAGGAGTCTGGGTAACCAGGCAAACTCACCATATCTGGAGCTAGGAGTCTGGGTAACCAGGCAAACTCACTATATCTGGAGCTAGGAGTCTGGGTAGCCAGGCAAACTCACCATATCTGGAGCTAGGAGTCTGGGTAACCAGGCAAACTCACCATATCTGGAGCTAGTAGTCTGGGTAACCAGGCAAACTCACCATATATGGAGCTAGGAGTCTGGGTAACCAGGCAAACTCACTATTATCTGGAGCTAGGAGTCTGGGTAGCCAGGCAAACTCACCATATCTGGAGCTTGATCTTCTTCGTCCAACTCTATCGTCCTGATTTTGAAGTCAATACCTGAAATCAGAGAAAAAGTGAGGAAAACATTTCTAAAGTGTTAAACTACATCTGAGCCAGTGGGTAGGGGCTAGCTGGGGGCTAGCTGGGGCTAACTGGGAGCTAGCTGGGAGATAACTAGGAGATAACTGGGGCTAACTGGGAGCTAGCTGGGGCTAACTGGGAGCTGGTGGCTAACTGGGGGCTAACTGGGGCTAGATTTAGTCCCTGGCATCACTGGGAATTTCACATGACGGACCATCAAGCCACCTATTAACACTGTTACAGACCTGGACTGAAGGTCAGCATTCCTACAGACCATGAGGACTGAAGGTCAGCATTCCTAACACTGTTACAGGAGGACTGAAGGTCAGCATTCCTATTAACACTGTTACAGACCACGAGGGACTGAAGGTCCCCACTGTTACAGACCCCGAGGACTGAAGGTCACTGGTTACAGACCATTGAATTCCTATTAACACTGTTACAGACCATTAGGACTGAAGGTCAGCCTATTAACACAAGACCATGAGGACTGAAGGTCAGCCTATTAACACTGTTACAGACCATGAGGACTGAAGGTAAACATTCCTATTAACACTGTTACAGACCATGATGACTGGAGGTCAGCATTCCTATTAACACTGTTACAGACCATGAGGACTGAAGGTCAGCATTCCTATTAACACTGTTACAGACCATGAGGACTGAAGGTAAACATTCCTATTAACACTGTTACAGACCATGAGGACTGAAGGTAAACATTCCTATTAACACTGTTACAGACCATGAGGACTGAAGGTCAGCATTCCTATTAACACTGTTACAGACCATGAGGACTGAAGGTCAGCATTCCTATTAACACTGTTACAGACCCGAGGACTGAAGGTCAGCATTCCTATTAACACTGTTACAGACCATGAGGACTGGAGGTAAGCACTATTAACACTGTTACAGAGGACTGAAGGTCAGCATTCCTATTAACACTGTTACAGACCATGAGGACTGAAGGTCAGCATTCCTATTAACACTGTTACAGACATGAGGGACTGAAGGTTAACACTGACAGACCATGAGGACTGGAGGTCAGCATTCCTATTAACACTGTTACAGACCCTTGAGGACTGAAGGTCAGCATTCCTATTAACACTGTTACAGACCATGAGGACTGAAGGTAAACATTCCTATTAATACAGACCATGAGGACTGGAGGTCAGCATTCCTATTACACTGTTACAGACATGAGGACTGAAGGTCAGCATTCCTATTAACACTGAGACCATGAGGACTGGAGGTAAGCAAACACTGTTACAGACCATGAGGACTGAAGGTCAGCATTTATTAACACTGTTACAGACCATGAGGACTGAAGGTAAACATTCCTATTAACACTGTTACAGACCATGAGGACTGGAGGTAAGCATTCCTATTAACACTGTTACAGACCATGAGGACTGAAGGTCAGCATTCCTATTAACACTGTTACAGACCATGAGGACTGGAGGTAAGCATTCCTATTAACACTGTTACAGACCATGAGGACTGAAGGTCAGCATTCCCATTAACACTGTTACAGACCATGAGGACTGAAGGTAAACATTCCTATTAACACTGTTACAGACCATGAGGACTGGAGGTCAGCATTCCTATTAACACTGTTACAGACCATGAGGACTGGAGGTAAACATTCCTATAGACAGACAGACAGACAGAGAGAGAGAGAGAGAGAGAGAGAGAGAGAGAGAGACAGACAGACAGACAGACAGACAGACAGACAGACAGACAGACAGACAGCGCTACAAGGTAAAAACTATCCCCTATAAGCGGTCTGTCAAGCGGTTTCTCGTACTGAAAAGTGTAGGTTCTGAGTGTATAAATCTATTGGCACGTAGTAGGTTGCTATGGCGTACTTCTGTAACCTGATGACAGACGAGCTCCAATCAGATTAGTCCGTGTAGAGTGCTGAGGGACAGCACACGTCACTAGCCAGTAACATGAGAGGAAACGTGGGTACCTGCACAATTACCAGTCTGTCCCTGGAACAAGTGTCAATATTAAACCCATAATGAGCTAGCCTAGCGCCAGCTGACTGCTGGGGCTTTGACACAGCTTTTTTAAATTTTTAAATTGTATTTTATTTAACAAGTCAGTTAAAAACAAATTCTTATTTTCAATGACGGCCTAGGAACAGTGGGTTAAACTGCCTGTTCAGGGGCAGAACGACAGATTTGTAGCTTGTCAGCTCAGGGGGTTTGAACTTGCAACCTTTCGGTTACTAGTCCAACGCTCTAACCACTAGGCTACCCTGCCGCCCGCGTCTGGCAACCTATGCCCTATATAGTGCACGACCTTTGACTAAAATAGGAATAAGGGTGCTATTCAGGACGCAGATGCAGACGGGGGGGGTGATGCAGGTGGGCAGGCTCACTGAGAGGAGAGGATGTGGTGTAGAGAACAGAGCACCACAGCAGGTTGTAGAGAGCCGTCTACCGGGAACACAGACCCACTATTTACACCAGATACGAAACAGACACTAGAGCGTTTGTCCCTCGGGGGGATACATAAAACTCAGGTGAATTGAATAAAGTGGTCTACGTAGCAAATGAGACATGTCTTCTGTCACAGTCGTCTGCTGCAGGCTAGAGTTTCAAACGCTTTCTGTAGGTTTAATAGCCTTCTACCTTCAGTAAGTGCAAGATGAGGATGCTAGGCTACATTCCTGTTCTAGAGAACCTGCTGTGTTTCCTAGGGGTTTACACAATAGAAACTGGGCCTTTACAATAGAACCTGCTGTGTTTCCTAGGGGTTTATACAGGGTTTTTTACAATAGATAACTGCTGTGTTTCCTAGGGGTTTACACAGGGCCTTTACAATAGAAACTGCTGGGACAGTGCTGCTCGCTAACTAACTCTGCAGCTACACTATACACGTTGAGTTGCTTTGCCATCGGCGCTGTGTCAATGTGATGATCTACCTGAGGAGAAGGGAGGAGGGGAGGGGAAGAGGAAAGGAGGAGAGGAGAGGAGGAGAGGAGATGAGAGGAGCAGAGGGAGAGGAAGAGGACAGGAGGAGAGGAGAGGAGGAGAGGGGAAGAGAGGAGCAGAGGAGAGAGGAAGAGGACAGGAGGAGATGAGAGGAGGAGGAGAGGGAAGAGGACAGGAGCAGAGGAGAGAGGAAGAGGACAGGAAGAGAGGAGCAGAGGAGAGAGGAAGAGGACAGGAGGAGAGGAGAGGAGGAGAGGGGAAGAGAGGAGCAGAGGAGAGAGGAAGAGGACAGGAGGAGAGGAGAGGAGGAGAGGGGATGAGAGGAGCAGAGGAGAGAGGAAGAGGACAGGAGGAGAGGAGAGGAGGAGAGGGGAAGAGAGGAGCAGAGGAGATGAGGAGAAAAGGATAGGGGAAGAGGAGGAGAGGAGCAGAGGAGAGGAGCAGAGGGGAAAATGGGAAGAGGGGAGGACAGAAGAGGAGCAGAAGGGAAAGCATCTGTATTCTAGTCCCTCTAATGTACTGCACCATATTCATCCAGGAGGCCATAACCAGGTGTCTAGTGGAGGCCATAACCAGTGGTGTCTAGTGGAGGACATAACCAGTGGTGTCTAGTGGAGGACATAACCAGTGGTGTCTAGTGGAGGCCATAACCAGTGGTGTCTAGTGGAGGACATAACCAGTGGTGTCTAGTGGAGGATATAACCAGTGGTGTCTAGTGGAGGATATAACCAGTGGTGTCTAGTGGAGGACATAACCAGTGGTGTCTAGTGGAGGCCATAACCAGTGGTGTCTAGTGGAGGACATAACCAGTGGTGTCTAGTGGAGGATATAACCAGTGGTGTCTAGTGGAGGACATAACCAGTGGTGTCTAGTGGAGGACAGTGGTGTCTAGTGGAGGACAGTGGTGTCTAGTGGAGGATATAACCAGTGGTGTCTAGTGGAGGATATAACCAGTGGTGTCTAGTGGAGGACATAACCAGTGGTGTCTAGTGGAGGACATAACAGTGGTGTCTAGTGGAGGATATAACCAGTGGTGTCTAGTGGAGGATATAACCAGTGGTGTCTAGTGGAGGATATAACCAGTGGTGTCTAGTGGAGGATATAACCAGTGGTGTCTAGTGGGGGATATAACCAGTGGTGTCTAGTGGAGGACATAACCAGTGGTGTCTAGTGGAGGACATAACCAGTGGTGTCTAGTGGAGGACATAACCAGTGGTGTCTAGTGGAGGATATAACCAGTGGTGTCTAGTGGAGGATATAACCAGTGGTGTCTAGTGGAGGATATAACCAGTGGTGTCTAGTGGAGGCGACCTGCAACCAAAATCCACTTTATTGCTCATCATTTCAATACATAAGACAGAATGAACGGGCGTCAGCCATCGAGAATTGAACCTCGCCGATTATTGAGCTTGGAAGCTTCCATTGGACGTGACACAACACAGTGAAGGATCTTTCATTGATTTCAAAGGAAGTATTTGCTCAACGGTTGATGGCAATGCTGAACGCCCGATGGCCATAGCATAGCAGGGCTGTAAACACACAGACTTCACTTCCTGTCTCTACAGGGGGAAAACACACAGACTTCCCTTCCTGTCTCTACAGGGGAAAAACACACAGACTTCCCTTCCTGTCTCTACAGGGGAAAACACACAGACTTCCCTTTCTGCCTCTACAGGGGAAAACACACAGACTTCCCTTCCTGTCTCTACAGGGGAAAACACACAGACTTCCTTCCTGTCTCTACAGGGGAAAAAACACAGACTTCCCTTCCTGTCTCTACAGGGGAAAACACACAGACTTCCCTTCCTGTCTCTACAGGGGGAAAACACACAGACTTCACTTCCTGTCTCTACAGGGGGAAAACACACAGACTTCCCTTCCTGTCTCTACAGGGGAAAAACACACAGACTTCCCTTCCTGTCTCTACAGGGGGAAAACACACAGACTTCCCTTCCTGTCTCTACAGGGGGAAAACACACAGACTTCCCTTCCTGTCTCTACAGGGGGAAAACACACAGACTTCCCTTTCTGCCTCTACAGGGGGTAAACACACAGACTTCCCTTCCTGTCTCTACAGGGGGAAAACACACAGACTTCCCTTTCTGTCTCTACAGGGAAATCACACAGACTTCCTGTCTCTACAGGGGGAAAACACACATACTTCCCTGTCTCTACAGGGGGAAAACACACAGACTTCCTGTCTCTACAGGGGAAAACACACAGACTTCCTGTCTCTACAGGGGAAACACACAGACTTCCTATCTCTACAGGGGGAAAACACACAGACTTCCTGTCTCTACAGGGGAAACACACAGACTTCCTGTCTCTACAGGGGGAAAACACACAGACTTCCTGTCTCTACAGGGGGAAAACACACAGACTTCCTGTCTCTACAGGGGGAAAACACACAGACTTCCTGTCTCTACAGGGGGAAAACACACAGACTTCCTGTCTCTACAGGGGGAAAACACACAGACTTCCTGTCTCTACAGGGGGAAAACCCTCTAATCCAAGACCTTCAGGACGACGCGGCAGCTTTGTTTCCTTTCCAAGCTAATCCTCTAAATACAATATAGGGGCCTTTTTCTTAACTATCTTCAAGAAATCTTCTTCAAACACGTTTACAGCAATTAAAAAATGTCTGAAACAGAACAAAAACTGAAGTAACTATCCTCCCCCAGAAGTACTGACAGAAAAAGTCACGACAATGAAAGAATGATCTTTTTGTTGGTGAATTCACTTGACAGTGGGGTGAATTCCAATGGCTGTGATTCAACTTGTGTTCTTTTGAAGGAGGCTGGTTGGTGACCGGAGCTGGTGGGCCTGCAGAGGAATGGAAAGAGCTGCATCGATGGCTCTGTACTGCGTGGGGTTACTGGCTCTGTACTGCGTGGGGTTACTGGCTCTGTACTGCGTGGGGTTACTGGCTCTGTACTGCGTGGGGTTACTGGCTCTGTACTGCGTGGGGTTACTGGCTCTGTACTGCGTGGGGTTACTGGCTCTGTACTGTGTGGGGTTACTGGCTCTGTACTGCGTGGGGTTACTGGCAGTCAGTCAGTACGTCAGAGAGAGAGAGAGGAGACACCCCCCCCCCTCTCTGTGCTGGCTCCAACAGGGCCCTTCCCCTCCCAGCCAGTCACTTGTGTCCAGGAAGAGGAACCAGGGGCTGGCCCAGCGGGGGGGCTGGTTAGTGGTGGTGAAGCAGGGAAGCCTGCAGCGGGGACCCACCCTGAGTTCACTGACCTCTCTGCTCAGGCCTCAGACACAGGAAGAGATGTGAGTGACACACGGATGGAAATACACACACAGAGAGTCTGTACATACACACACACACACACACACACAATTGCGCCCTACCCTGAATACAACAGCTGGTCAGCTGATGGCTCACGAGACAGAGGAGGGTTATGACAGTGCTGTGTCTGTTACTACAGGTCATTGTATACAGGCTGAGTTACTCATTTCACAGTCACCCTTTAAATTCCCAACACTAATACAGTACTGTACAGTAGGGGCTCTCATTAGATATTCACCATCTTAGTTATACAGTTCCCAGCATTCATACTGTACAATAACATCACAGAGAGAGAGAGAGAGAGAGAGAGAGAGAGAGAGAGAGAGAGAGAGAGAGAGAGAGAGAACTGTGCTGCTTCACACACAACATCATGTCACCTATGTCACGGTGTCCACTTCAGACAGCAGGAATTCAATAGACCAGGTCACCTGATGTTAAACTAGACTACTGCTGCTGTGTCTGTACAATAGAGTAGAGCTGGCCTATACTTTCTTCTTCTCTGCTCTCTGAGCGAGTGTCTTCCTGTTCGGAGATAAAAAAAATATATATACACTTCTCACTTCCTGTTTCACTCAGGAAGATTCTCCTCGCGACGCTCCCACCAACCAGACTGAAACATTTAACGACCTTGTCCTCCGTGACGCACAGGAAACACAGGAGGGCAAACGGACCCCTATTCCCTAGTGCACTACATTTAACCAGAGTCCTATAGGCCCTGGTCTAAAGTAGTGCACTATATAGGGAATAGGGTGCCATTTGGAACGCAAACAGACAGGCGGTCTGAGAGTGGTGGAAGAGTGACAGGCTGAAGGAACGCAGACAGACAGACAGACAGACAGACAGACAGACAGACAGACAGACAGACAGGAGGTCTGAGAGTGGTGGCAGAGTTACAGGCTGAAGAGGTTGTTATGTTGGGAACTGTGGTGGTGAAAAACACAGGTCTTGTCTGAAATGGCACCCTAATTCCCTAAATAGTGCACTACTTTTGACCAGGACCTATAGGACTCTGGCACCCTATTCCCTAAATAGTGCACTACTTTTGACCAGGACCTTTAGGACTCTGGCACCCTATTCCCTAAATAGTGCACTACTTTTGACCAGGGCCTATAGGACTCTGGCATCCTATTCCCTATACAGTACACTACTTTTGACCAGGGCCCACAGGGCTGTTAATTCAAACACAGCCACAGATTAACCTAGTCCTAGCAGTGGATTCTAGCCATCTATTTCTGTCACTCAGTAGCCCGAATCAAATAAGACGCTTGTAACTTCTCAACTTTCTCTCTTGAATTGGCTTAGAGGGGAGTAGGGGACAGGTCAACTCTGTTGACAGACTAAACACTATACACTATATGACCAGCAGTATGAGGACAGCTGCTCGTCCAACATCTCATTCCAAAATCATTGGCATTAATATGGAGTTGGTCCCACCTTTGCTGCTATAACAGCCTCCACTCTTCTGGGAAGGCTTTCCACTAGATGTTGGAACATTGCTGCTATAACAGCCTCCACTCTCCTGGGAAGGCTTTCCACTAGATGTTGGAACATTGCTGCTATAACAGCCTCCACTCTTCTGGGAAGGCTTTCACTAGATGTTGGAACATTGCTGCTATAACAGCCTCCACTCTCCTGGGAAGGCTTTCCACTAGATGTTGGAACATTGCTGCTATAACAGCCTCCACTCTTCTGGGAAGGCTTTCCACTAGATGTTGGAACATTGCTGCTATAACAGCCTCCACTCTTCTGGGAAGGCTTTCCACTAGATGTTGGAACATTGCTGCTATAACAGCCTCCACTCTTCTGGGAAGGCTTTCCACTAGATGTTGGAACATTGCTGCTATAACAGCCTCCACTCTTCTGGGAAGGCTTTCCACTAGATGTTGAACATTGCTGCTATAACAGCCTCCACTCTTCTGGGAAGGCTTTCCACTAGATGTTGGAACATTGCTGCTATAACAACCTCCACTCTTCTGGGAAGGCTTTCCACTAGATGTTGGAACATTGCTGCTATAACAGCCTCCACTCTTCTGGGAAGGCTTTCCTCTAGATGTTGGAACATTGCTGAGGGACTTGCTTCCCATTCAGCCATGAGAGCATTAGTGAGATTGGGGCACTGATATTGGGCGATTAGGTCTGTCTCGCAGTCGGCGTTCCAATTAATCTGAAAGGTGATCGTTGGGGTTGAGTTCAGGGCCCTGTGCAGGCCAGTCAAGTTCTTCCAACACCGATTTCGACAAACCATTTCGAGATACCTCACTGTATACCTCGCTTTGTGCACGGGGGGTCATTGTCCTGTCGAAACAGGAAAGGGCCTTCCTAAACTGTTGCCAAAGTCGAAGCACAGAAACATCTAGAATGTCATTGTCCGCTGTAGTGTTACGATTTCCTTCACTGGAAATAACGAGCCGCGATTTGACACGTCAGCAACGGGTGTGGCTAAAATAGACCAGTCCACTCGTTTGAAGGGGTGTCCACATACGTTTATATACAGTATATAGTGTATTCTGAGTGTGGCTAAAATAGACCAGTCCACTCATTTGAAGGGGTGTCCACATACGTTTATATACAGTATATAGTGTATTCTGAGGGTAGTGCAACTTTCTATATTAGTCTGTGACAGACAGTAGGGATTGGTGAGAAAAGCTGAATAATACATCTCTGACTCTACAAAACTTTAAAATATTCAAGCAATCTTAAACAGATTCAGCCTCGCTAAATACTCATTTGGGATCTAACAACAGTTAAAAAGCTGTTGTTTCTATTCAACAGAGTCTCAGAGCTCCATGTTGTTGTTTCTATTCAACAGAGTCTCAGAGCTCCATGTTGTTGTTTCTATTCAACAGAGTCTCAGAGCTCCATGTTGTTGTTGTTTCTATTCAACAGAGTCTCAGAGCTCCATGTTGTTGTTTCTATTCAACAGAGTCTCAGAGCTCCATGTTGTTGTTTCTATTCAACAGAGTCTCAGAGCTCCATGTTGTTGTTTCTATTCAACAGAGTCTCAGAGCTCCATGTTGTTGTTGTTTCTATTCAACAGAGTCTCAGAGCTCCATGTTGTTGTTTCTATTCAACAGAGTCTCAGAGCTCCATGTTGTTGTTTCTATTCAACAGAGTCTCAGAGCTCCATGTTGTTGTTGTTTCTATTCAACAGAGTCTCAGAGCTCCATGTTGTTGTTTCTATCCAACAGAGTCTCAGAGCTCCATGTTGTTGTTGTTTCTATTCAACAGGAGTCTCAGAGCTCCATGTTGTTGTTTCTATTCAACAGAGTCTCAGAGCTCCATGTTGTTGTTTCTATTCAACAGAGTCTCAGAGCTCCATGTTGTTGTTGTTTCTATTCAACAGAGTCTCAGAGCTCCATGTTGTTGTTTCTATTCAACAGAGTCTCAGAGCTCCATGTTGTTGTTTCTATTCAACAGAGTCTCAGAGCTCCATGTTGTTGTTGTTTCTATTCAACAGAGTCTCAGAGCTCCATGTTGTTGTTTCTATTCAACAGAGTCTCAGAGCTCCATGTTGTTGTTTCTATTCAACAGAGTCTCAGAGCTCCATGTTGTTGTTGTTTCTATTCAACAGAGTCTCAGAGCTCCATGTTGTTGTTTCTATTCAACAGAGTCTCAGAGCTCCATGTTGTTGTTTCTATTCAACAGAGTCTCAGAGCTCCATGTTGTTGTTGTTTCTATTCAACAGAGTCTCAGAGCTCCATGTTGTTGTTTCTATCCAACAGAGTCTCAGAGCTCCATGTTGTTGTTGTTTCTATTCAACAGAGTCTCAGAGCTCCATGTTGTTGTTTCTATTCAACAGAGTCTCAGAGCTCCATGTTGTTGTTTCTATTCAACAGAGTCTCAGAGCTCCATGTTGTTGTTGTTTCTATTCAACAGAGTCTCAGAGCTCCATGTTGTTGTTTCTATTCAACAGAGTCTCAGAGCTCCATGTTGTTGTTTCTATTCAACAGAGTCTCAGAGCTCCATGTTGTTGTTGTTTCTATTCAACAGAGTCTCAGAGCTCCATGTTGTTGTTTCTATCCAACAGAGTCTCAGAGCTCCATGTTGTTTCTATTCAACAGAGTCCCAGGGTGAGCCTTAGAGCAGAACCCAGGCTTGCGTCCCAAATGGCCTACACAGTGCACTACTTTTGACCAGAGCCACATGGTACTCCAGTCAGAGGCAGTGCACTATAAAGGGAATAGGGAGTGATTTGGGACGAACTCCCCAGTCTGAAGTAATGAACACCTTCCTGCTATTCTATTCTACTCACAGGAATGACCTCAGAGCTGGTAGCATTCACTTCATTAACGACGAGAGTGAGACCAAACTACTGCTGATTTTTTTTCTTTCTGTTGGCCTAGTTCACAAACAATACAGACTAACGTTTTGATGAACGACGACGACCGATGAGGATCAGTTGTTTGGGAGTAACGGTGACTTCGTTTTCAAGACAGAGTAGAAAGTGATGTCGAACGTGTGTTGTTCCACACTTACAGGGTGTGTGTGTGTGTGTGTGTGTGTGTGTGTGTGTGTGTGTGTGTGTGTGTGTGTGTGTGTGTGTGTGTGTGTGTGTGTGTGTGTGTGTGTGTGTGTGTGTGTGTGTGTGTGTGTTGCACATGGGGATGTGTGAAACCTACTCCTCAGTCTGAAGTGTCTCCACTTGTGCCAGAGAATAGCTCGCTTTTTGCGTGGGGCCGAACGGTAAGACGCTTCCCGAGTTCTCGCCAGATATGGGCAAAATCGGGAGAAAGTGGTACTCGCTTATTAGCAAGCAGCATGTGTGTGTGTGTGTGTGTGTGTCTGTCTGTCTGTCTGTCTGTCTGTCTGTGTGTCTGTGTGTGTGTGTGTGTGTGTGTGTGTGTGTGTGTGTGTGTGTGTGTGTGTGTGTGTGTGTGTGTGTGTGTGTGTGTGTGTGTGTGTGTCTGTGTCTGTGTCCCATGTACACTCAGTTTATTTACGAAGGGGGAAAAGTATAAAATGTGTGCTCTCTCTGAATCTGTGTGTCATAAACAGAACCTGGGTGCTTTTCCAATTGATCATCTTTGAGATTCAAGTACATATACGATGAAAACTCCATCCACCCAAAAGGTAACTGAAAGTCAAGGAGCAGTGAAGGGGGTTTCCTAATTTCACACTCAAACTGAAAGTCAGTCATGTCAAAAGAAGATTTCTAATAACACAAGAAAGCCCCCCCTCCGCCCCCCAACATTGCCATAGTGATCTGTCTCTCTATGGAGAAATACATCTGGTAAATCCACCTAGTCAAACTACTCCTGAGGTAAACATACATACGTCACCTCTAGTTTATAGGTTCCATTTACACCCCCAGAACACAGACACGTCTAACAACATGGACATGAAGCACAGACAATAACTCCAGGTAACTGCCAAAATAAAGGAAACACCAACATAAAGTGTGTTTATAGGGGTGTTGGGTCCCCACCAGTCAGAACAGCTTCAATGCAGCTCGTCATAGATTCTACAAGTGTCTGGAACTCTCTATTGGAGGGATGATACACCATTCTATTGGAGGGATGAGGCACCATTCTATTGGAGGGATGAGACACCATTCTATTGGAGGGATGAGACACCATTCTATTGGAGGGATGAGACACCATTCTATTGCAGGGATGAGACACCATTCTATTGGAGGGATGAGTCACCATTCTATTGGAGGGATGAGTCACCATTCTATTGGAGGGATGAGGCACCATTCTATTGGAGGGATGAGGCACCATTCTATTGGAGGGATGAGACACCATTCTATTGGAGGGATGAGTCACCATTCTATTGGAGGGATGAGACACCATTCTATTGGAGGGATGAGGCACCATTCTATTGGAGGATGAGACACCATTATATTGGAGGGATGAGACACCATTCTATTGGAGGGATGAGACACCATTCTATTGGAGGATGAGGCACCATTCTATTGGAGGGATGAGGCACCATTCTATTGGAGGGATGAGGCACCATTCTATTGGAGGGATGAGGATGGAGGGATGAGACACCATTCTATTGGAGGGATGGTCACACCATTCTATTGGAGGGATGAGACACCATTCTATTGGAGGGATGAGGCACCATTCTATTGGAGGGATGAGGCACCATTCTATTGGAGGGATGAGGCACATTCTATTGGAGGGATGAGGCACCATTCTATTGGAGGGATGAGACACCATTCTATTGGAGGGATGAGGCACCATTCTATTGGAGGGATGAGGCACCATTCTATTGGAGGATGAGGCACCATTCTATTGGAGGGATGAGGCACCATTCTATTGGAGGGATGAGACACCATTCTATTGGAGGGATGAGTCACCATTCTATTGGAGGGGATGAGTCACCATTCTATTGGAGGGATGAGGCACCATTCTATTGGAGGATGAGGCACCATTCTATTGGAGGGATGAGACACCATTCTATTGGAGGGATGAGTCACCATTCTATTGGAGGGATGAGAGGGATGAGACACCATTCTATTGGAGGGATGAGGCACCATTCTATTGGAGGGATGACACCATTATATTGGAGGGATGAGACACCATTCTATTGGAGGGATGAGACACCATTCTATTGGAGGGATGAGGCACCATTCTATTGGAGGGATGAGGCACCATTCTATTGGAGGGATGAGGCACCATTCTATTGGAGGATGAGGCACCATTCTATTGGAGGGATGAGACACCATTCTATTGGAGGGATGGATGGAGGGATGAGACACCATTCTATTGGAGGGATGAGGCACCATTCTATTGGAGGGATGAGGCACCATTCTATTGGAGGGATGAGGCACCATTCTATTGGAGGGATGAGGCACCATTCTATTGGAGGGATGAGACACCATTCTATTGGAGGGATGAGGCACCATTCTATTGGAGGGATGAGACACCATTCTATTGGAGGGATGAGGCACCATTCTATTGGAGGGATGAGACACCATTCTATTGGAGGGATGAGACACCATTCTATTGGAGGGATGAGACACCATTCTATTGGAGGAATGAGACACCATTCTATTGGAGGGATGAGGCACCATTCTATTGGAGGGATGAGGCACCATTCTATTGGATTGGAGGGATGGGATGATACACCATTCTATTGGAGGGATGAGACACCATTCTATTGGAGGATGAGGCACCATTCTATTGGAGGGATGAGGCACCATTCTATTGGAGGGATGAGGCACCATTCTATTGGAGGGATGAGACACCATTATATTGGAGGGATGAGACACCATTCTATTGGAGGGATGAGACACCATTCTATTGGAGGGATGAGTCACCATTCTATTGGAGGGATGAGGCACCATTCTATTGGAGGGATGAGGCACCATTCTATTGGAGGGATGAGGCACCATTCTATTGGAGGGATGAGGCACCATTCTATTGGAGGGATGAGACACCATTCTATTGGAGGGATGAGGCACCATTCTATTGGAGGGATGAGACACCATTCTATTGGAGGGATGAGGCACCATTCTATTGGAGGGATGAGGCACCATTCTATTGGAGGGATGAGACACCATTCTTCCACGAGAAATTCCATCGTTTGGTGTTTTGTTGATGATGGTGGAAAACGCTGGTCTCAGTCACCGCTCCAGAATCATAAGTGTTCAATTGGGTTGAGATCTGGTGACTGAGACGGCCAAGGCCTATGGTTTTACATCGTTTTCATCCTCATATAACCATTCAGTGACCACTCCTGCCCTGTGGACCGGGGCGTATCCATGGTAGCCAAAATAATGGCCTGCCCAGCATTTTCATACATAACCCAACGCATGATGGATAGTTAATTGCTTAATTAACTCAGGAACCACACCTGTGTTTCAATATACTTTGTATCCCTCATTTACTCAAGTGTTTCCATTATTTTGGCAGTTACCTGTATAATGTTATGTTCTTTGTCTGATAAAACGAAGCCCTGGTCAGGAATACTGTCAGTGCCATTCATGAGCCCCCCCCCCCTTTACAGCTGACAATCAAGCTGTCTGACAGCCAACAGGTCACAAATATGAGCCCATGAAAATAGATGACAGCTTAGCTTACAAATACAGAGTTAGCAGGGTGATACAACCAGGCCTACAGTATAAAACACAAGAGATAATTCAATGTAATAAAACCATTTACTATATCTGAATTGGCACAAGATGACGCTTCTAGGCCCGTTTCCTGTCGCGAATTCGTCCCACTGTCTGTCAACAGCATACAGTAGATATGTGATGTAGCATTTTCAGCAGCATGCCGTTGTTCAAAAACCCACTCAAGTGTAGAAAGAGAAACGGACCTATTGTTGATATGAAGGTAGTGTTGAACGCATCTTCGCTGAATCTGAAGAGGAGACATGTCTTGCCGACACCGCTGTCCCCGATGAGAAGCAATTTAAAAAGGTAATCATAGGTTTTCGCCATCTCTCCACCTTCGCTTCTTTCTTCCCGAAATTTGATATAAAATGTCTGGACCGTAGCAAACAGTTTGTAGCTGCTATTCGCTGCTGGCTACACCTCTTCGTTACACTAACTAACCGTACAGTAACAGTACAGGGGAAACGAGAAGGCGTTAGTTTAATGACGTCACACAGAATAGGCGGAACAGAAGACAGGACGGAAGCGTGGTAGTCACTGGTTACCACAGCTACAAACTCATTATTTATAAACACTAGACTATTTCTCAAATGTCTCTAAAAAAAAGATTTTAAACCTAACCCACACTACAAACATTATGCTTAACCTAAATTAAAAGACCAAACAGCTACTTTTTTGTTTTCATTTTTTTTTATAAAAGCCTATTTTGTCTGTGGCGACGAGTGACAACCGGAAGCATCCTCTCATCTGGGTTGCCAGATTGGTAGTAATACTGTACCAATGAAGACGCAGACTGGATCAGCTGACAAATGTTTGACGATATTATGTAGGTGAAAGTGACCCTGCCATAAACACAAATGGCTGATTTAGATAATAAGTCATCAAATCCAGGTGAAAATTAATCCAACTTGTATTGCAACAAGAAAACACTGTACCTGTTAACAGGAAGAATGAGACATCAGGCTTTAAAGTCATGTAATCAAGTTTTTATGTATGGATCTCGAAACAGAAAAGAGAGACATGACACGCTGGTACAATACAATCCATTCATGCACAGGAACCCGACTGGTAACAATAAATAGAGTACATTGAAGCTGTTTAGCATTACATTTACCGTTAAAAAAAATAAACCTAGCAACGATCAGAACCACTGCCGGACAACACTAGTGGAGTGCCACGTAGTATAGAGGCAAGTAGAACTTTGGGGAAGTTTGCCCCATGAAATGATCATGTGAGTAAAATTGTGCTTAAATACACCTTAAGAGTTTAAGAGTGAATACCCATCCATGTAGGTTCCAGGTGGTGATTTATTTATATTTTTTATTTATTTCAGTCACACTGCACAAATTATCGAATTTCTATTTCTAGAAAACCTGGAGAATTGTCCATTCTCAGGAACCTTACATAAATATAATATAGTAATCTAAGATATGCAGCTGCATCGTAACTGCGGAACTGACAACCTGGAACCCCCCCCAGAGTCTTTAGGAGTAAGTTCAAAGCAGCGGTTGAATTATTATGAAGTCTTCAGAAAATCAACAGTCGTCGTTTTCAGTCCATGTCTCGCACTCTACGGCAGATCTCCTCTGTAAACTCTGAGCACTTCGACTTCCCACCGAGGTCCCGGTCAACACCTGGGAGAGGATAGAAAAACAGCCCAATTCATTCATTGAAAAGACAAAAAAACAGATTTTTTGTTGTCGCATACAATGACCAACTGAACAAAAATCTGTTATGTTCGATCTACAGAAGAAAAAAAAATCTATAAGAGCATTGGCAACCGGAAGGAGGTATGGTGTCCAGGGAGACAACATATTTGTAAACCAACTAGCCAGACATCCATCATATAATCTGGCATCAGAGAGAAGAGCAGACCGAGCAGTCCTCCAAGAACAAGGAAGTACCACTACTTCTCCCCGGGGCACCTCCACTTTCAAATGTATTCCCAGCACCGATATGCAAGAGCCACAATAGTCACTACTGGGGGTAATAAAATAAAAGCCACCTTCTTGTCTCTGATGGTGTCGAAGCAGGCGGTCTCGATCTTCTTGCCGTAGTCGTGCATGCCCATGTGCCGTAGCATCATCACAGCACTGAGCAGCAGAGCTGTAGGGTTGGCCATGTCCAGACCGGCTATGTCGGGGGCCGTCCCATGCACCTAGATACCACAGGGGGTAGAGGGGACAATGTTAAAACCGTGCTTCTACATCCTGCATTGCTTGCCGTTTGGGCTTTTAGGCTGGGTTTCTGTACAGCACTTTGAGGTATCAGCTGATGTACGAAGGGCTATATAAATACATTTGATTTAAAATGTCTACTACTCTCAACACTGGAACAAGCTTCCGCACATCCATTAGTAATGGACAACTTATTGAAATATATGACGTCTCGTATTATATATATTTTTTTTATGTATATATATACAAAAAAAAACATGTTTAGTTATTGCACAATAGACTGTTTACAGGACAAGAAGCCTTGCGTTTTATCAAAACAGTTGAGACACGAGTAGCTAAACATATTCAGAGGACGGAAACAGCCAAGTAAAGAGCGAAACAAACCGATTCAAAAATGGCGACTCCATTGGCACCAATGTTTCCACTAGGAGTGACTCCCAGACCGCCAATAAGTCCAGCACACAGATCACTGCAATACATGACACACACCTCTATATGTAGTAGCAGCCGCAGCCTTTAGTTAGCAGAATCATCTAGTCACATTAGCGCAACACAAATGGAAAACCAGTATTAGGCCCAATAAGACCAAACTCTGCTAAGCTATTAAAATGTTTGAATTAATAGCTTAAAACAAATTGCATTCAATAGCGATGAATTAATATAGATACATGCAAAAAGTAAATAGTAACTGACCTGAGAATGTCACCATACAGGTTGGGCATCACCAGGACATCAAACTGGGTGGGATCTTGCACCATCTGAAACATTCACCATGACAACCCGATTAAGCCCCATGTTTCCATCTCCAACAAGAGAACCCGATTATGCCCCATGTTTCCTTCTCCAACAAGAGAACCCGATTATGCCCCATGTTTCCTTCTCCAACAAGAGAACCCGATTATGCCCCATGTTTCCTTCAACAAGAGAACCCGATTATGCCCCATGTTTCCTTCAACAAGAGAACCCGATTAAGCCCCATGTTTCCTTCTCCAACAAGAGAACCCGATTAAGCCCCATGTTTCCTTCAACAAGAGAACCCGATTAAGCCCCATGTTTCCTTCTCCAACAAGAGAACCCGATTAAGCCCCATGTTTCCTTCTCCAACAAGAAGATTAAGCCCCACTCTCAACAAGAGAACCCGATTAAGCCCCATGTTTCCTTCTCCAACAAGAGAACCCGATTAAGCCCCATGTTTCCTTCTCCAACAAGAGAACCCGATTAAGCCCCATGTTTCCTTCTCCAACAAGAGAACCCGATTAAGCCCCATGTTTCCTTCTCCAACAAGAGAACCCGATTATGCCCCATGTTTCCTTCTCCAACAAGAGAACCCGATTATGCCCCATGTTTCCTTCAACAAGAACCCGATTACGCCCCATGTTTCCTTCTCCAACAAGAGAACCCGATTACACCCCATCTACCGCTCCAACAAGAGAACCTGATTAAGCCCCATGTTTCCATCTCCAACAAGAGAACCCGATTAAGCCCCATGTTTCCTTCAACAAGAGAACCCGATTAAGCCCCATGTTTCCTTCAACAAGAGAACCCGATTAAGCCCCATGTTTCCTTCTCCAACAAGAGAACCCGATTAAGCCCCATGTTTCCTTCTCCAACAAGAGAACCCGATTATGCCCCATGTTTCCTTCTCCAACAAGAGAACCCGATTACGCCCCATGTTTCCTTCTCCAACAAGAGAACCCGATTACACCCCATGTTTCCTTCTCCAACAAGAGAACCTGATTAAGCCCCATGTTTCCATCTCCAACAAGAGAACCTGATTAAGCCCCATGTTTCCATCTCCAACAAGAGAACCTGATTAAGTCCCATGTTTCCTTCTCCAACAAGAGAACCCGATTACGCCCCATGTTTCCATCTCCAACAAGAGAACCCGATTACGCCCCATGTTTCCATCTCCAACAAGAGAACCCGATTACGCCCCATGTTTCCTTCTCCAACAAGAGAACCTGATTACACCCCATGTTTCCATCTCCAACAAGAGAACCCGATTAAGCCTAATTTCCATCTCCAACAAGAGAACCTGATTACGCCTAATTTCTACCTTCTGCTACCGGGTCATCTGCTAGGTCTGCGCCAACCGACTGATGCAATATCGAACTTCCACTCCCGTCGGCATGGTCAAACCTCTGCATCCGCACGGTCCCCGTTCAAAGGGAGGTGCGCGGAAACACGCAGACGGGAGCGGTCTTCCGATTGACGCGGTAGTTTGTAAAATCAGGCTTTAGACATATTGCATCAAAACCGCGTCCTGTAGGAAGGACAGTGTAAAGGAGGGTTACATACGTTGAGACACACGGTGTCCAGGTACATCTCAGTGAACTTGACGTCCTTGAAGTTTTCAGCCACCTCTCTGCATTTCCTCAGGAACAGCCCATCCGACATCCTCCTGGTCACATCAAAAACACACCGGGTCACGTAGTTTAATGCCTGAATATTGGTGCCATTCGATGTGCTCCTGGTCACATCAAAACACACCGGTCACGTCGAATTTAATGCCTGAATATCGGTGCCATTCGATGTGCTCCTGGTCACATCAAAACACACCGGTCACGTCGAATTTAATGCCTGAATATCGGTGCCATTCGATGTGCTCCTGGTCACATCAAAACACACCGGTCACGTCGAATTTAATGCCTGAATATCGGTGCCATTCGATGTGCTCCTTCTGATATTTTACTTCTTTCTTTAATATATTTTTTATATATGTGTGCGTATCGTTTTGTGCTGCTAGAGGTGTTGGAACAAATAAGCCTTTCGCTGCACCTGCGATAACATCTGTTAAATATGTTGTACGTGACATTCAATATCTTATCATTCTGTTTTCACTTGTAATTGACCCATAGTGATCATACATTTAGTCGATATTTGCATCTCATTTTTTATTTTTTTTAATGATCCACAACGGCACAATAAAATAAAATAACAATTTGTAAGATTCCACCGCCCATTTGATTCTGGAGCTAGAGAGACTTACACGACGTTGGCTTTGTGAACGGCTGCTACAGAGACTTACACGACGTTGGCTTTGTGAACGGCTGCTACAGAGACTTACACGATGTTGGCTTTGTGAACGGCTGCTACAGAGACTTACACGACGTTGGCTTTGTGAACGGCTGCTACAGAGACTTACACGACGTTGGCTTTGTGAACGGCTGCTACAGAGACTTACACGATGTTGGCTTTGTGAACGGCTGCTACAGAGACTTACACGATGTTGGCTTTGTGAACGGCTGCTACAGAGACTTACACGATGTTGGCTTTGTGAACGGCTGCTACAGAGACTTACACGATGTTGGCTTTGTGAACGGCTGCTACAGAGACTTACACGATGTTGGCTTTGTGAACGGCTGCTACAGAGACTTACACGATGTTGGCTTTGTGAACGGCTGCTACAGAGACTTACACGACGTTGGCTTTGTGAACGGCTGCTACAGAGACTTACACGACGTTGGCTTTGTGAACGGCTGCTACAGAGACTTACACGACGTTGGCTTTGTGAACGGCTGCTACAGAGACTTACACGACGTTGGCTTTGTGAACGGCTGCTACAGAGACTTACACGACGTTGGCTTTGTGAACGGCTGCTACAGAGACTTACACGACGTTGGCTTTGTGAACGGCTGCTACAGAGACTTACACGACGTTGGCTTTGTGAACGGCTGCTACAGAGACTTACACGGCGTTGGCTTTGTGACGGCTGCTACAGAGACTTACACGATGTTGGCTTTGTGAACGGCTGCTACAGAGACTTACACGACGTTGGCTTTGTGAACGGCTGCTACAGAGACTTACACACGTTGGCTTTGTGAACGGCTGCTACAGAGACTTACACGATGTTGGCTTTGTGAACGGCTGCTACAGAGACTTACACGACGTTGGCTTTGTGAACGGCTGCTACAGAGACTTACACGACGTTGGCTTTGTGAACGGCTGCTACAGAGACTTACACGACGTTGGCTTTGTGAACGGCTGCTACAGAGACTTACATGATGTTGGCTTTGTGAACGGCCGTGACGCTGTTCCTTTGGTTGTTTCTTGCGTACTCAAAGGCGTACTCGGCGATACGTCGACTGGCGTCTTCCGTGATGAGTTTGATGCTCTGGACTACGCCGTCAACTATCTACAAGAGAAGAGGACAATCACCGTATAGCCTAAATCAAACAATAGAGGACTTCATTAAATCATACAGAATAAAATATCTAATGTCCTACTTTGGTCAAAATGGTTTTGGAGGGACGGTAACAAACTGGGAAAGACAACTGAGCTACTTTAAAAAAAAACTATTGAACTGGAACAATGAAACTGGAAGAGAAGACTTATGAAAAGGTATTCATAACAGCACCGTGAGTGGAAGAACTAGAAGTACTCTCAGCCTGAGGTAAACAACAGGATTTCACCGTAAAGGAAGTGACATCAAGAAATTCCAGATGTGCCATCTTAATTTGACCAGTTTCCCCAGCAGGAAAGTAAATCCTGCAGCAACAAGAAATTATTTAAAAAATTACATTTTTCTAAGGGTAGATACATTTTTTTTATTTGGGAAAATCAAGTCAGGTCGCAGTTGCAAATGAGAACTTGTTCTCAACTAGCCTACCTGGTTAAATAAAGGTGAAATAAATAAATAAAAAGTCTGAAATTGGAAATGTCAAACTTTGGACGCCTTTTTAAACATTGGAATACACTACAAGTTAGCAGTTCCTGCAAAACATTATGCGGCAGAGTGATCAAATTAAGACAGCAGATATGTAGGAATAACATACAACCTTTTAGTTGGAAAAAAACTGAGTGAACAAAAGAAGGAGAACTGGAGAGAGAAGTTGATGAACATACATATACCGTTCAAACGTTTGGGGTCTCTTAGAAATGTCCTTGTTTTCCATGAAAACATACACGATGGGGCGGCAGGTAGCCTAGTGGTTAGAGCGTTGGACTAGTAACCAGCAGGTAGCCTAGTGGTTAGAGCGTTGGACTAGTAACCAGCAGGTAGTCTAGTGGTTAGAATGTTGGACTAGTAACCAGCAGGTAGACTTGTGGTTAGAGTGTTGGGCCAGTAACCAGCAGGTAGACTAGTGGTTAGAGTGTTGGCTAGTAACCAGCAGGTAGCCTAGTGGTTAGAGTGGAGGGCGGCAGGTAGCCTAGTGGTTAGAGCGTTGGACTAGTAACCGAAAGATTGCAAGATCGAATTCCCGAGCTGACAAGGTAAAAAATCTGTCATTCTACCCTTGAACAAGGCAGTTAACCCAGGTTTTTATTTTTATTTCACCAGGTAGGCTAGTTGAGAACAAGTTCTCATTTGCAACTGCGACCTGGCCAAGATAAAGCATAGCAGTGTAAACAGACAACAGAGTTACACATGGAGAGTAAACAATTAACAAGTCAATAACACAGTAGAGAAAAAAGGGGAGTCTATATACATTGTGTGCAAAAGGCATGAGGTAGGCGAATAATTACAATTTTGCAGATTAACACTGGAGTGATAAATGATCAGATGGTCATGTACAGGTAGAGATATTGGTGTGCAAAGGAGCAGAAAAGTAAATAAATAAAAACAGTATGGGGATGAGGTAGGTGAAAATGGGTGGGCTATTTACCAATAGACTATGTACAGCTGCAGCGATCGGTTAGCTGCTCAGATAGCAGATGTTTGAAGTTGGTGAGGGAGATAAGTCTCCAACTTCAGCGATTTTGCAATTCGTTCCAGTCACAGGCAGCAGAGAACTGGAACGAAAGGCGGTCAAATGAGGTGTTGGCTTTAGGGATGATCAGTGAGATACACCTGCTGGAGCGCGTACTACGGATGGGTGTTGCCATTGTGACCAGTGAATTGAGATAAGGCGGAAGGGCTTTACCTAGCATGGACTTGTAGATGACCTGGAGCCAGTGGGTCTGGCGACGAATATGTAGCGAGGGCCAGCCGACTAGAGCATACAAGTCGCAGTGGTGGGTGGTATAAGGTGCTTTAGTGACAAAACGGATGGCACTGTGATAAACTGCATCAGTTTGCTGAGTAGAGTGTTGGAAGCAATTTTGTAGATGACATCGCCCCGAAGTCGAGATCGGTAGGATAGTCAGTTTTACTAGGTAAGTTTGGCGGTGTGAGTGAAGGAGGCTTTGTTGCGGAATAGAAAGCAGACTCTTGATTTGATTTTCGATTGGAGATGTTTGATATGAGTCTGGAAGGAGAGTTTGCAGTCTAGCCAGACACCTAGGTACTTATAGATGTCCACATATTCAAGGTCGGAACCATCCAGGGTGGTGATGCTAGTCGGGCATGCGGGTGCAGTCAGCGAACGGTTGAAAAGCATGCATTTGGTTTTACTAGCGTTTAAGAGCAGTTGGAGGCCACGGAAGGAGTGTTGTATGGCATTGAAGCTCGTTTGGAGGTTAGATAGCACAGTGTCCAGGACGGGCCGGAAGTATATAGAATGGTGTCGTCTGCGTAGAGATGGATCAGGGAATCGCCCGCAGCAAGAGCAACATCATTGATATATACAGACAAAGAGTCGGCCCGAGGTGAACCCTGTGGCACCCACATAGAGACTGCAAGAGGACCGGACAGCATGCCCTCCGATTTGACACACTGAACTCTGTCTGCAAAGTAATTGGTGAACCAGGCAAGGCAGTCATCCGAAAAACCGAGGCTACTGAGTCTGCCGATAAGAATATGGTGATTGACAGAGTCGAAAGCCTTGGCAAGGTCGATGAAGACGGCTGCACAGTACTGTCTTTATCGATGGCGGTTATGATATCGTTTAGTACCTTGAGGTTCCTAGGCCATTGAAAATAAATATTTGTTTTTAACTGACTTGCCTAGTTAAATAAAAGGTTAAATAAATAAATTCAAAATAAAAATGAAATGAGTTACAAAATGTGGAAATATAGTCTTGTTGACAAGGTTATAAATAATGATATTTCATTGAAAATTGTCCTTCAAACGTTGCTTTTGTCAAAGAATCCTCCATTTGCAGCAATTACAGCCTTGTAGACCTTTGGCTTCTAGTTGTCAATTTGTTGAGGTAATCTGAAGAGATTTCACCCCATGCTTCCTGAAGCACCTCCCACCAGTTGGATTGACCTGATGGCTTCTAGTTGTCAATTTGTTGAGGTCATCTGAAGAGATTTCACCCCATGCTTCCCTGAAGCACCTCCCACCAATTGGTTTGGCCTGATGGCTTCTAGTTGTCAATTTGTTGAGGGTCATCTGAAGAGATTTCACCCCATGCTTCTAGGCACCTCCCCCAAGTTGGATTGGCCTGATGGCTTCTAGTTGTCAATTTGTTGAGGTAATCTGAAGAGATTTCACCCCATGCTTCCCTGGAAAGCACCTCCTGATTGGTTTGGCTTGATAGGCACTTCTTACGTCACCATACGGTCAAGCTGCTCCCACAACAGCTCCATAGGGTTTGAGATCGGTGACTGTAATGGCCCTCCATTACTAGACAGAATATAGCTGACGGCTTCTTCCTAAATAGTTTCTTGTATAGTTTGGAGCTGTGCTTTGGGTCATTGTCCTGTTGTAGGAGAAGCGAAACCAATTAAGCACCGTCCACAGGGTATGGCATGGTGTTGCAAAATGGGTGATAGCAGCTTCCTTCTTCAGGATCCCTTTTACCCTGTACAAATCTCCCCTTGACCACCACCAAAGCACCCCCAGACAATCACCCCCAGGCCATCATTGCCTCCACCATGCTTCAAAGATGGCGTCCAAGCACTCCTCCAGCATCTTTGCATTGTGAGCGAACACCTCAAACTTAGATTTGTCTGTTCATAACACTTTTTCCCCCAATGTCTCTGTCAGTGTCTGTTCTTTTGCCCATCTTAATCTTATTGGCCAGTCTGAGATGTGGCTTTTTTCTTTCAACTCACTGAAAGGTCAGCGTCCGAGAGTTACTCTTCTGTTGACATTGAGACGGGTGTTTGCAGGTACTATTTAATGAAGCTGCCTGTTGAGGACTTATTAGACGTCTCTATACTCAGAGCTAAGCCGCGAATCTACTTGGCCTCTTGCTCAGTTGTGGAGCAGGGCTTACACCTCTTTCTATTTTAGTTAGAGCCAGTTTGCACTGTTCTGTGAAGGGAGTAGTACACAGCGTTATGCAGAATCTTCAGTTCTTGGAAATTTCTCGCATGGAAAAGCCTTCATTTCTCAGAAGAAGAAGAGACTGACGAGTTTGGCCTGTAGGTGAACCCACAAATGTGATGCCTCCCAGATACCCAACTAGTCTAAAAAGGCCCAGTTTTATTGCTTCTTTTTATATCAGGACAAGCAGTTTCCAGCAGTGTACTATAATTTAAAGGTTTTCTAATCAATTAGCCTTTTAAAATGATCCACTTGGATTAGCTTCTTTACAACGTGCTATTGGAACACAGGAGTGATGGTTGCTGATAATGGGCCTCTGTCGACTATGTAGATATTCCCATTAAAAAGAAAATCTGCCCGTTTCCAGCTACAATAGGTATTTGCAACATTATGATAATACCTGTATTTCTAATCAATTTGATGTTATTTTAAAATGGACCAATTTTTTATTCTTTTTTTGTTCTTTCGAAAACAAGGACATTTCTAAGTGACCCCAAACTTTTGATCGGGAGTGTACATTAGGGCCACGCTAGGGTTAGAGAGACGGAGGTGGTGGTCTGGTTAGTAAGCTGCTGTTCCTCTGGCTTACCTAAGAGACACCTGGAGAATAACCAATCACCTGTGAGGTGCCCTATCCTTAAGATAAAACAGTTCCAATAACCGAGGACACCGATTCCACACAACACCACGGTGAAAATACGGACCGCTCAGCTGCAGCCTTGAAAACAGCGCTGTCAAGAGTTGAAAGCGACGGTCCAGACTAGTCACATCACAGTCAACGTGACTTCTCAGTCACTGTCAAACCATTTGCTACGAAAACTACACCAGATGCCCTAATGAAGAACCCACCCCAGTGTTGAAACACTGGGTCATGTTCAACAGCACAACGTAACCATTAAAAAAGAAAGAATCACCTGAACATTCTTCTTGGGACATGTTCAGGTAGGACCCTCTTGTTTCACCTCCATTTCTATACCAGATATGAACACATCCCCTGCATGTTAATGTTGTAAGACTATCCCACTCCCAGAAGTTGACTAGCAGGATCAAGGAGTTAGCTAGCTAACTACCCATTATTTTTATTTGAGAATACGTTTGAAATGGGCCTAAATGATTGACGTAAACACAGGTTTAGCCTCTACAACTTCCCCCACAAAAAAATCATTGTTGCTTTACAGTTGTTTCCTCAAGTTCTTGCTTCTTTCATTGATTCTGTTTTGAACACACCTCTGTGGTCAGTAGGAAGGGATCAGCGTTCAAATTAACACCTGGAGCAAACATACGAGGTAACTGCTGTATCTGGTCTCTTCTCCTTGATCAGTGTTGGCTGTAGGCATTTTAACATATGAGGTAGCTGCATTGCTCCTGAATTATTCCTCCTGTAGTCAGTGTAGCTGTAGGCATTTTAACATACGAGGTAGCTACTGCTCCCTGGTCAATTCCTCTGTAGTCAGTGTTAGCTGTAGGCATTTTAACATACGAGGTAGCTACTGCTCCCTGGTCTATTCCTCTGTAGTCAGTGTTAGCTGTAGGCATTTTAACATACGAGGTAGCTACTGCTCCCTGGTCTATTCCTCTGTAGTCAGTGTTAGCTGTAGGCATTTTAACATACGAGGTAGCTACTGCTCCCTGGTCTATTCCTCTGTAGTCAGTGTTAGCTGTAGGCATTTTAACATACGAGGTAGCTACTGCTCCTGGTCTATTCCTCTGTAGTCAGTGTTAGCTGTAGGCATTTTAACATACGAGGTAGCTACTGCTCCCTGGTCTATTCCTCTGTAGTCAGTGTTAGCTGTAGGCATTTTACAGATTCAGTTTGAAATCCACACATTTGAAGAAAAAAAAAAAAACACGTTTCACTCACAACTTTGTCCCATTTCTCTCCTACTGAACGTGACCGTGGTAACCATAGCGACTTACTATGTGCTCGATTCCGCTGTACTCTCCCTCTGTGTTCTCTCGGATGGTGACCAGGTCCACGTCGGTGTAGGGGGTCTTGTAGCCCTCGATGGACACGCAGGGCCGCACGTTGGCGTACAGGTCAAAGGTCTTCCTGAGGAGCAGGTTCATGGAGGGGTGGCCGGCTGCGATGGGGGTCTTCAGGGGGCCTACACACAGAGGGGGGAGGTTAAAAGACCAACGCAGACATTTTTTTAATCTCAATGTCAAATCATTTCTGGATAACAACGGAACACCTTGTTGTGATCATTTAAAGGTAACCAAAATAGCTTCTTGGCAAAGAGCAATTTCTCAGGACTGTCTGTGATTGGTCTGAGTGGTGAGGGGAAAACTGAAAACTAGCTGTTATTGGCAGAGGTCACCAGGCAGACTAAACTCCACCCCATCATAACATCACCAGGCAGACTAAACTCCCAATTTTCCATCGCAAAATGTTTTCTATTTGCGTCTACTGAATACGGGGATGTACTGGAGCTCTAGACATGTTGACCTCTAGGCCGGCTTCCACACCAGCCGCCTGACCTCTAGGCCGGCTTCCACACCAGCCGCCTGACCTCTAGGCCGGCTTCCACACCAGCCGCCTGACCTCTAGGCCGGCTTCCACACCAGCCGCCTGACCTCTAGGCCGGCTTCCACACCAGCCGCCTGACCTCTAGGCCGGCTTCCACACCAGCCGCCTGACCTCTAGGCCGGCTTCCACACCAGCCGCCTGACCTCTAGGCCGGCTTCCACACCAGCCGCCTGACCTCTAGGCCGGCTTCCACACCAGCCGCCTGACCTCTAGGCCGGCTTCCACACCAGCCGCCTGACCTCTAGGCGGGCTTCCACACCAGCCGCCTGACCTCTAGGCGGGCCTCCACACCAGCCGCCTGACCTCTAGGCGGGCCTCCACACCAGCCGCCTGACCTCTAGGCGGGCCTCCACACCAGCCGCCTGACCTCTAGGCGGGCCTCCACACCAGCCGCCTGACCTCTAGGCGGGCCTCCACCACCAGCCGCCTGACCTCTAGGCGGGCCTCCACACCAGCCGCCTGACCTCTAGGCGGGCCTCCACACCAGCCGCCTGACCTCTAGGCGGGCCTCCACACCAGCCGCCTGACCTCTAGGCGGGCCTCCACACCAGCCGCCTGACCTCTAGACGGGCTTCCTGCATCGTTTACCCACCAATCATGTTACCACTACATCTCTCATCTTGGCCCCCTAGATACTATCCCCTGCATACTATCCCCTATGAACCCTACACACTAACCCCTGCACACTAACCCCTGCACACTAACCCCTGCACACTAACCCCTACGATGCCGCCTGCATGACGTTCTTTATTCCAGCTGACTTCAGTACATTATGTCCATCATGACCATGTAGGTACCTACTACCATAGGATCTTTGTAACTGCTACCTACACTATGTCCATCATGACCATGTAGGTACCTACTACCATAGGATCTTTGTAACTGCTACCTACACTATGTCCATCATGACCATGTAGGTACCTACTACCATAGGATCTTTGTAACTGCTACCTACACTATGTCCATCATGACCATGTAGGTACCTACTACCATAGGATCTTTGTAACTGCTACCTACACTATGTCCATCATGACCATGTAGGTACCTACTACCATAGGATCTTTGTAGCTGCTACCTACCTTTTAACCCGATCAGGGTCCTGTCCATAGACTCCTTACAGTCTGGAGGGATCATCCATCTACCTCCTGGGCCCTGGATAGCTGTCACATTCCTCTCCTCCCATTGGATGGGAACCTAACGGGTGGTAGAGAGAGAGAATGGTACAGGAAGGACTGGGGTTCAATGTTCTGTCCATCTTTCCATGCCAATGGCATGTTCTGCTGTTAACCCTACAATTTGCTGTGTGTGTGTGTGTGAGAGAGTTTGACAGCTTTTCCAGCTTACCTTAGCAGACTCGAAAATCTTCATGACAGCCACGGATATTTCTGGACCG
>NC_088422.1:102450298-102498438 GCF_034236695.1 Oncorhynchus nerka
TCGTCAGCTGTTGTACAACACAACATTCTAAAACTAGCTAGTTTTATCTAATCTCGTCTCATGTCGTCTGTTGTCTCTGAACTGGGCTTTAAGGATTGCTAAGGATAGCAATCGGTTCGCAAATTACGTTCAGAGGTGCTAAGTAGTCTCGGCCAGCAAACGCCATTGGTGTGTCTGAGCCCTAAGGATCGCTAAGGATCGCTAAGGATCGCTAAGGATCACTAAGGATCACCAGGGATAGCTAAGGATCACCAGGGATAGCTAAGGATCACCAGGGATAGCTAATGATCGCCAGGGATAGCTAAGGATCGCCAGGGATAGCACCAGGGATAAAGGATCGCCAGGGATAGCTAAGGATCGCCAGGGATAGCTAAGGATCGCCAGGGATAGCTAAGGATCGCCAGGGATAGCTAAGGATCGCCAGGGATAGCTAAGGATCACCAGGGATAGCTAAAGATCGCCAGGGATCGCTAAGGATCGCCAGGGATAGCTAAGGATCGCCAGGGATAGCTAAGGATCGCCAGGGATCGCTAAGGATCGCCGGGATAGCTAAGGATCGCCGGGATAGCTAAGGATCGCCAGGGATAGCTAATGATCGCCAGGGATAGCTAAGGATCAACAGGGATAGCTAATGATCAACAGCGATAGCTAAGGATCAACAGCGACAGCTAAGGATTGCCAGGGATAGCTAAGGATCGCTGAGGGTAGCTAAGGATAGGGCTCATAATTCACTTGTATACATAGCAGAGGACAATGCCACTGTTTCTAGAGGAGGAATCCATGAGAATGTCTGAGTGACTGACCAGCCAGGGAGGAGCAGATCCTTTAAGTGGCAGGCCATGGGTCCTGGAGCTCTGAAAGACATGGACAGAAAACATTAGTACATCTATACATCCAGAACCACATTACTACAGTACATCTATACATCCAGAACCACATTACATCTATACATCCAGAACCACATTACTACAGTACATCTATACATCCAGAACCACATTACATCTATACATCCAGAACCACATTACTACAGTACATCTATACATCCAGAACCACATTACTACAGTACATCAATACATCCAGAACCACATTACATACATCAATACATCCAGAACCACATTACTACAGTACATCTATACATCCAGAACCACATTACATCTATACATCCAGAACCACATTACTACAGTACATCTATACATCCAGAACCACATTACTACAGTACATCAATACATCCAGAACCACATTACTACAGTACATCAATACATCCAGAACTACAGTACTACAGTACATCAATACATCCAGAACTACAGTACATCTATACATCCAGAACCACATTACATCTATACATCCAGAACCACATTACTACAGTACATCTATACATCCAGAACCACATTACATCTATACATCCAGAACCACATTACTACAGTACATCTATACATCCAGAACCACATTACATCTATACATCCAGAACCACATTACTACAGTACATCTATACATCCAGAACCACATTACATCTATACATCCAGAACCACATTACTACAGTACATCTATACATCCAGAACCACATTATATCTATACATCCAGAACATTACTACAGTAATCAATACATCCAGAACCACATTACATCTATACATCCAGAACCACATTACTACAGTACATCTATACATCCAGAACCACATTACTACAGTACATCAATACATCCAGAACCACATTACATCTATACATCCAGAACCACATTACTACAGTACATCTATACATCCAGAACCACATTACTACAGTACATCTATACATCCAGAACCACATTACTACAGTACATCTATACATCCAGAACCACAGTACATCTATACATCCAGAACCACATTACTACAGTACATCTATACATCCAGAACCACATTACATCTATACATCTGGAACCACATTACTACAGTACATCTATACATCCAGAACCACATTACATCTATACATCCAGAACCACATTACTACAGTACATCAATACATCCAGAACCACATTACTACAGTACATCTATACATCCAGAACCACATTACTACAGTACATCTATACATCCAGAACCACATTACATCTATACATCCAGAACCACATTACTACAGTACATCTATACATCCAGAACCACATTACTACAGTACATCTATACATCCAGAACCACATTACTACAGTACATCTATACATCCAGAACCACATTACTACAGTACATCTATACATCCAGAACCACATTATAGTTAGGGTAGTTATAGTTATAGTTAGGGAAGGTATAGTTAGGGTAGTTATAGTTAGGGTAGGTATAGTTATAGTTAGGGTAGTTATAGTTAGGGTAGTTCTAGTTCTAGTTAGGGTAGCTTTAGTTAGGGTAGTTATAGTTAGGGTAGTTATAGTTAGGGTAGGTATAGTTAGGGTAGTTATAGTTAGGGTAGTTATAGTTATAGTTAGGGTAGTTATAGATACCGCTTCTTTGCCCAGGGCTGTCTGGTAGTTATAGTTATAGTTAGGGTAGTTATAGTTAGGGTAGCTTTAGTTAGGGTAGTTATATATAGGGTAGGTATAGTTAGGGTAGTTATAGTTAGGGTAGTTATAGTTAGGGTAGCTTTAGTTAGGGTAGCTTTAGTTAGGGTAGTTATATATAGGGTAGGTATAGTTAGGGTAGTTATAGTTATAGTTAGGGTAGTTATAGTTATAGTTAGGGTAGTTATAGTTAGGGTAGTTATAGTTAGGGTTAGGGTAGGTATAGTTAGGGTAGTTATAGTTAGGGTAGGTATAGTTAGGGTAGGTATAGTTAGGGTAGGTATAGTTATAGTTAGGGTAGTTATAGTTAGGGTAGTTATAGTTATAGTTAGGGTAGGTATAGTTAGGGTAGGTATAGTTATAGTTAGGGTAGTTATAGTTAGGGTAGTTATAGTTATAGTTAGGGTAGGTATAGTTAGGGTAGGTATAGTTAGGGTAGTTATAGTTAGGGTAGGTATAGTTATAGTTAGGGTAGTTATAGTTAGGGTAGTTATAGTTAGGGTAGGTATAGTTAGGGTAGGTATAGTTAGGGTAGTTATAGTTAGGGTAGGTATAGTTAGGGTAGGTATAGTTAGGGTAGTTATAGTTAGGGTAGTTATAGTTATAGTTAGGGTAGGTATAGTTAGGGTAGTTATAGTTAGGGTAGTTATAGTTATAGTTAGGGTAGTTATAGATACCGCTTCTTTGCCCAGGGCTGTCTGGTAGTTATAGTTATAGTTAGGGTAGTTATAGTTAGGGTAGCTTTAGTTAGGGTAGTTATATATAGGGTAGGTATAGTTAGGGTAGTTATAGTTAGGGTAGTTATAGTTAGGGTAGCTTTAGTTAGGGTAGCTTTAGTTAGGGTAGCTTTAGTTAGGGTAGTTATATATAGGGTAGGTATAGTTAGGGTAGTTATAGTTATAGTTAGGGTAGTTATAGTTATAGTTAGGGTAGTTATAGTTAGGGTAGTTATAGTTATAGTTAGGGTAGGTATAGTTAGGGTAGTTATAGTTATAGTTAGGGTAGTTATAGTTAGGGTAGTTATAGTTAGGGTAGGTATAGTTATAGTTAGGCTAGGTATAGTTAGGGTAGTTATAGTTAGGGTAGTTATAGTTAGGGTAGTTATAGTTAGGGTAGTTACAGTTAGGGTAGTTACAGTTAGGGTAGTTACAGTTAGGGTAGTTACAGTTAGGGTAGTTATAGTTAGGGTAGTTACAGTTAGGGTAGTTACAGTTAGGGTAGTTATAGTTAGGGTAGTTATAGTTAGGGTAGTTACAGTTAGGGTAGTTATGGTAGGTATAGTTAGGGTAGTTATAGTTAGGGTAGTTATAGTTAGGGTAGTTACAGTTAGGGTAGTTATGGTAGGTATAGTTAGGGTAGTTATAGTTAGGGTAGTTATAGTTATAGTTAGGGTAGTTATAGTTAGGGTAGGTATAGTTAGGGTAGTTATAGTTAGGGTAGGTATAGTTATAGTTAGGGTAGTTATAGTTAGGGTAGTTATAGTGAGGGTAGTTATAGTTAGGGTAGTTATAGTTAGGGTAGGTATAGTTATAGTTAGGGTAGTTATAGTTAGGGTAGGTATAGTTAGGGTAGTTATAGTTAGGGTAGGTATAGTTAGGGTAGTTATAGTTAGGGTAGTTATAGGTATAGTTAGGGTAGTTATGGTAGGTATAGTTAGGGTAGTTATAGTTAGGGTAGGTATAGTTATAGTTAGGGTAGTTATAGTTAGGGTAGTTACAGTTAGGGTAGTTATAGTTAGGGTAGGTATAGTTAGGGTAGTTATAGTTAGGGTAGGTATAGTTATAGTTAGGGTAGTTATAGTTAGGGTAGGTATAGTTAGGGTAGGTATAGTTAGGGTTATAGTTAGGGTAGTTATAGTTAGGGTAGTTATAGTTAGGGTAGTTATAGTTATAGTTAGGGTAGGTATAGTTAGGGTAGTTATAGTTAGGGTAGTTACAGTTATAGTTAGGGTAGTTATAGTTAGGGTAGTTATAGTTACCTCTTCTTTGCCCAGGGGTCTGAAGCGTGTCTGGTAGCGGCTGAGCTCCACGTTGAGGCGATGGACGGTCATCTTCAGACTGTCGTTCTCGTCTACCACCTCCTGGGCTTGCTGCCTCAGACTCAGCAGCTCTGCCTGTTCACCTACAGGGGGAGCTACAGTCAGTGTCTGGTCCACACAGGAAGTACAATGCAGAACACGAGTCTCTCCCCTCCCCTACCCAGTCTCTCACGGCCCCCCGTCTCTCCCCTCCCCCCCCCCGTCTATCCCCTCCAGTCTATCCCCTTCCCCAGTCCCCCCCCAGTCTCTCACGGCCCCCAGTATCTCACGGCCCCCAGTATCTCACGGCCCCCAGTATCTCCCCTCCTCCCCCAGTCTATCCCCTCCTCCCCCAGTCTCTCACGGACCCCAGTATCTCACGGACCCCAGTATCTCACGGACCCCAGTCTCTCGCCTCCTCCACCCCAGTCTCTCACGGCCCCAGTCTATCCCCTCCTCCCCCCAGTATCTCACGGACCCCAGTAGTCTCTCACGGACCCCAGTATCTCACGGACCCCAGTCTCTCGCCTCCTCCCCCCAGTCTCTCACGGCCCCAGTCTATCCCCTCCTCCCCCCCAGTATCTCACGGACCAGTCTCTCACGGACCCCAGTATCTCACGGACCCCAGTATCTCGTGGCCCCAGTCTCTCCCCTCCTCCCCCCAGTCTATCCCCTCCTGTCTCTCACAGCCCCCAGTCTCTCACGGCCCCCAGTCTCTCGCCTCCTCCCCCAGTTTCTCCCCTCCTCCCCTCCTGTCTCTCCTCACCTCCAGTCTCTCACGGCCCCAGTCTCTCCCCTTCTCCCCTCCAGTCTCTCATGGCCCCCAGTCTCTCCTATCTGTCACGGCCCCCAGTCTCTCACGGCCCCAGTCTCTCCTATCTGTCACGGCCCCCAGTCTCTCACGGCCCCAGTCTCTCCTATCTGTCACGGCCCCCAGTCTCTCACAGCCCCCACGGCCCCCAGTCTCTCACGGCCCCAGGGGTTTTCTCTCCTTGTCCCCCCTTCCACCCCACCTTAGGTCCTCTCCCCTCTTGCCCCTTCACCCCCCAGTATCCACCCCACCTGCTGTAGGGCCAGGGCCTTGCTGAGTTCCCGCTCCAAACTCTGGACCCTCTGGTGGCTCCTCTGCAGCTGCAGGCTCTGTTCTGTACACCTCTGCTCCAGCACCCTCCTGTCTGCCCCCAGGGCCTGGTTCTGCTCTGTTAAAGACCGAACCATCTCCTTCTGCATGTCCAGCACCTCTCTGTAGGCACTGCTGGCCTCTGAGTGTGACAAGGTGCATGGCACAGCAAGACACAACACACACAGACAGAGAAACAGAGACACACAATGACAGAGACACACAATGACAGAGACACACAGACAGAGACACACAGACAGAGAAACACAGACAGAGAAACACAGACAGAGACACAATGACAGAGACACACAGACAGAGACACACAGACAGAGACACACAGACAGAGACACACAGACAGAGACACACAGACAGAGACACACAATGACAGAGACACACAGAGACAGAGAGACACAGACAGAGAGACACAATGACAGAGACACACAGAGACAGAAAGACACAGACAGAGACACAGACAGACACACAGACAGAGACACACAGACAGAGACACACAGACAGAGAGACACAGACAGAGACACACAGACAGAGACACACAGACAGAGACACACAATGACAGAGACACACAGAGACAGAAAGACACAGACAGAGACACAGACAGACACACAGACAGAGACACAGACAGAGACACAGACAGACACACAGACAGAGACACACAGACAGAGAGACACAGACAGAGACACACAGACAGAGACACACAGACAGAGACACACAATGACAGAGACACACAGAGACAGAGACACACAGACAGAGACACACAGACAGAGACACACAGACAGAGACACACAGACAGAGACACACAATGACAGAGACACACAATGACAGAGACACACAGAGACAGAGAGACACAGACAGAGAGACACAGAGACAGAAAGACACAGACAGAGAGACACAGACAGAGACACAGACAGAGACACACAGACAGAGACACACACAGACAGAGACACAGAGACAGAGACACACAGACACACACAGACAGACACACACAGACAGAGAGACACAGACAGAGAGACACAGACAGAGACACACAGACAGACACACAGACAGAGAGACAGAGACACACAGAGACACACAGACAGAGAGACACAGACAGAGAGACACACAGACAGAGACACACAGACAGAGACACACAGACAGAGACACAGACAGAGACACACAGACAGAGAGACAGACAGAGAGACACAGACAGAGACACACAGACAGAGACTCACAGACAGAGAGACAGACAGAGAGACAATGACAGAGACACACAGACAGAGAGACAGACAGAGAGACAGACAGAGACACACAGACAGAGACACACAGACAGAGAGACAGACAGAGAGACAGACAGAGACACAGACAGAGAGACAGACAGAGACACAGACAGAGACACACAGACAGAGACACACAGACAGAGACACACACAGAGACACACAGACAGAGAGACACAGACAGAGACACACAGACAGAGACACAGACAGAGACACACAGACAGAGACACACAATGACAGAGACACACAATGACAGAGACACACAATGACAGAGACACACAATGACAGAAACACACAGACAGAGACACACAATGACAGAGACACACAGAGACAGAGAGACACAGACAGAGAGACACAGACAGAGACACAGACAGAGACACACAGACAGAGACACACACACAGAGACACAGAGACAGACAGACAGACACACACAGAGACACACAGACAGAGACACACAGACAGAGACACACAATGACAGAGACACACAGACAGAGACACACAATGACAGAGACACACAGACAGAGACACACAATGACAGAAACACACAGACAGAGACACACAATGACAGAGACACACAGAGACAGAGAGACACAGACAGAGACACAGACAGAGACACAGACAGAGACACACAGACAGAGACACACACAGACAGAGACACAGACACAGAGACACACAGACACACACAGACAGACACACACAGACAGAGAGACACAGACAGAGAGACACAGACAGAGACACACAGACAGACACACAGACAGAGAGACAGAGACAGACAGAGACACACAGACAGAGAGACACAGACAGAGAGACACAGACAGAGACACACAGACAGAGACACACAGACAGAGACACAGACAGAGACACACAGACAGAGAGACAGACAGAGAGACACAGACAGAGACACACAGACAGAGACACACAGACAGAGAGACAGACAGAGAGACAATGACAGAGACACACAGACAGAGAGACAGACAGAGAGACAGAGAGACAGACAGAGACACACAGACAGAGAGACACAGACAGAGAGACACAGACAGAGACACACAGACAGAGACACAGACAGAGACACAGACAGAGAGACAGACAGAGACACAGACAGAGACACACAGACAGAGTCAGACACAGAGACAGACAGAGACACACAGACAGAGAGACAGACAGAGAGATAATACAGAGACACACAGACAGAGAGACAGACAGAGAGACAGACAGAGAGACAGACAGAGACACACAGACAGAGAGACACAGACAGAGAGACAGATGACAGAGACACACAGACAGAGAGACAGACAGAGACACAGACAGAGACACACAGACAGAGACACAGACAGAGAGACACAGACAGAGACACAGACAGACAACACAGACAGAGAGACAGATAGAGACACAGATATATAATACTGAGACACAGATATATAATACTGGGAGGTCCTGACAACACAGATATATAATACTGGGAGGTCCTGACAACACAGATATATAATACTGGGAGGTCACAACACAGATATATAATACTGGGAGGTCCTGACAACAATATATAATACTGGGTCCTGACAACACAGATATATAATACTGGGAGGTCCTGACAACACAGATATATAATACTGGGAGGTCCAACACAGATATGAGGTCCTGACAACACAGATATATAATACTGAGGAGGTCACAGATATATAATACTGAGGTCCAGACAACACAGATATATAATACTGGGAGGTCCTGACAACACAGATATATAATACTGGGAGGTCCTGACAACACAGATATATAATACTGGGAGGTCCTGACAACACAGATATATAATACTGGGAGGTCCAGACAACACAGATATATAATACTGGGAGGTCCTGACAACACAGATATATAATACTGGGAGGTCCTGACAACACAGATATATAATACTGGGAGGTCCTGACAACACAGATATATAATACTGGGAGGTCCAGACAACACAGATATATAGTCAGGTCCTGACAACACAGATATATAATACTGGGAGGTCCTGACAACACAGATATATAATACTGGGAGGTCCTGACAACACAGATATATAATACTGGGAGGTCCTGACAACACAGATATATAATACTGGGAGGTCCTGACAACACAGATATATAATACTGGGAGGTCCTGACAACACAGATATATAATACTGGGAGGTCCTGACAACACAGATATATAATACTGGGAGGTCCTGACAACACAGATATATAATACTGGGAGGTCCTGACAACACAGATATATAATACTGGGAGGTCCTGACAACACAGATATATAATACTGGGAGGTCCTGACAACACAGATATATAATACTGGGAGGTCCTGACAACACAGATATATAATACTGGGAGGTCCTGACAACACAGATATATAATACTGGGAGGTCCTGACAACACAGATATATAATACTGGGAGGGTCCAGACAACACAGATATATAATACTGGGAGGTCCTGACAACACAGATATATAATACTGGGAGGTCCTGACAACACAGATATATAATACTGAGGTCCTGACTGGGAGGTCCTGACAACACAGATATATAATACTGGGAGGTCCTGACAACACAGATATATAATACTGGGAGGTCCTGACAACACAGATATATAATACTGGGAGGTCCTGACAACACAGATATATAACAACACAGATACTGGGAGGTCCTGACAACACAGATATATAATACTGGGAGGTCCTGACAACACAGATATATAATACTGGGAGGTCCTGACAACACAGATATATAATACTATGAGGTCCTGACCGACACTAATGACGACTGTGTCCTGACTAAGGATGACTGTGTCCTGACTAAGGATGACTGTGTCCTGACTAAGGATGACTGTGTCCTGACCGACTCTAAGGATGACTGTCTACCTGATGGTCCATCTCTCCTGCTTCCTGAACTCTTGGTCTTCTGGGCTGAAGACCTCTTCTTAGATGCACGGAAGCTTTCTTCTGTCAAATCTGAGAGAAGAAGTAGTTAAGGTGTACACACAGAGTCAGTGTAATTCCTCTCATCACCTCCCTCTGAAATATACAACTACTGGCAATTAGAAAGGCAAAGAGAGAGAGAGAGAGAGAGAGAGAGAGAGAGAGAGAGAGAGAGTGGATAGAGAGAGACAACACAGATATAGGGAGAGAGAGAGAGGTCCTGAGGATAGAGAGAGGGGAGAGAGAGAGAGGATAGAGAGAGGGAGAGAGAGAGGATAGAGGGGGAGAGAGAGTGGATAGAGAGAGGGGAGAGAGAGTGGATAGAGAGAGGGGAGAGAGAGTGGATAGAGAGAGGGGAGAGAGAGAGAGAGAGGGATAGAGAGAGGGAGAGAGAGAGAGGAGAGAGAGAGAGAGAGAGAGAGAGAGAGGAGAGAGAGAGAGAGAGAGAGAGAGAGAGAGAGAGAGTGGATAGAGAGAGGGGAGAGAGAGTGGATAGAGAGAGGGGAGAGAGAGAGTGGATAGAGAGAGGGGAGAGAGAGAGAGGATAGAGAGAGAGGGGAGAGAGAGTGGATAGAGAGAGGGGAGAGAGAGAGAGGATAGATAGAGGGGAGAGAGAGAGAGAGAGAGAGAGAGAGTGGAAAGATAGAGGGGAGAGAGAGTGGATAGAGAGAGGGGAGAGAGAGTGGATAGAGAGAGGGGAGAGAGAGAGAGAGAGAGAGAGAGAGAGAGAGAGAGAGAGAGAGAGGGGAGAGAGAGAGAGAGAGAGAGGAGAGAGAGAGAGAGAGAGAGAGAGAGAGAGAGAGGAGAGAGGGGAGAGAGAGATAATAGCTGCCCTCACAGTGTTAGACTGTAGGCTGATCTAGACTAGGTGATAGAGAGCTGGTATGGAAAGGATGGGAATTATAATCCTACCATTTGGCAAATGAAATGGGAGTGTTTTCATAGGCGGTCTTCACTGGACCAAAGACAAGTGCTTACCTGGGGAAGGCATGCTTCTACGAGACCAAGATGAAGGCCTCTGCTCCAGTTTGGACGGTGTGGCCTGGGGAGAGAGAGAGGGATTGTAAGAGGGATCATGAGAGAAAGAAAGAGAGAGAGATATGAATGCACAGTCCAATTCCAGTCCTCCATTACCACCAAAAGCCCAACTCCAGTACTCCCAATACGACCAGGATGGGTTGATAATAATATGACCAGGATGGGTTGATAATGGGTTGTTAATATGACCAGGATGGGTTGATAATATGACCAGGATGGGTTGTTAATAATATGACCAGGATGGGTTGATTATAATATGACCAGGATGGGTTGATAATATGACCAGGATGGGTTGATAATATGACCAGGATGGGTTGTTAATAGGACCAGGATGGGTTGTTAATAGGACCAGGATGGGTTGATAATATGACCAGGATGGGTTGATAATATGACCAGGATGGGTTGTTAATAATATGACCAGGATGGGTTGATTATAATATGACCAGGATGGGTTGATAATATGACCAGGATGGGTTGATAATATGACCAGGATGGGTTGTTAATAATATAACTAGGATGGGTTGATAATAATATGACCAGGATGGGTTGATAATATGACCAGGATGGGTTGATAATAATATGACCAGGATGGGTTGTTAATATGACCAGGATGGGTTGATAATATTACCAGGATGGGTTGTTAATATGACCAGGATGGGTTGTTAATAATATGACCAGGATGGGTTGATAATATGACCAGGATGGGTTGTTAATAATATGACCAGGATGGGTTGATAATATGACCAGGATGGGTTGTTAATAATATGACCAGGATGGGTTGTTAATAATATGACCAGGATGGGTTGATAATATGACCAGGATGGGTTGTTAATATGACCAGGATGGGTTGATAATATGACCAGGATGGGTTGATAATAATGACCAGGATGGGTTGATAATATAACTAGGATGGGTTGATAATAATATGACACGGATGGGTTGATAATATAACTAGGATGGGTTGATAATATGACCAGGATGGGTTGATAATAATATAACCAGGATGGGTTGATAATATAACCAGGATTGTGCCTTTGTCTTCTGGACAACGAAAGTTGATATGAAAACCAATAGAACAGGAGAGAAATGGCATTGGGGTGGGTCTCTACAGAAAGAAAGAAAATCATTCAAAAATACTTCCCTAGAAAGCTTGACTTCGCCACAGTGGAATCAGGGATCCGTGAGCTTCTTTAAAAACAATACCTGTAGATTGATTCAGATCACAAGCTTTTAGGCATATGCCTACTGGGAAGCCCGGTATTTGTGCAGGGCAGGTGGCAATAAACCTAGCTGATTACGGAGTTGAGGCTGTCAGTGAAAAGCATCTCAGATATTGAGAAGATAATGTGTCTCGAGTATAATTTATAATGTTGAGAAAAAGGGGAGGGGTGTGTGGCGAACCAGTCTCTCCACAACGGCCTCCGCCCCGTCTCTCTCCACTAGGGCCTCCGCCCCGTCTCTCTCCACTACGGCCTCCGCCCCGTCTCTCTCCACTACGGCCTCCGCCCCGTCTCTCTCCACTACGGCCTCCGCCCCGTCTCTCTCCACTACGGCCTCCGCCCCGTCTCTCTCCACTACGGCCTCCGCCCCGTCTCTCTCCACTACGGCCTCCGCCCCGTCTCTCTCCACTACGGCCTCCGCCCCGTCTCTCTCCACTACGGCCTCCGCCCCGTCTCTCTCCACAACGGCCTCCGCCCCGTCTCTCTCCACCTCCGCCCCGTCTCTCCACGGCCTCCGCCCCGTCTCTCTCCACAACGGCCTCCGCCCCGTCTCTCTCCCACTACGGCCTCCGCCCCGTCTCTCCCACTACGGCCTCCGCCCGCCCTCCACTCGTCTCTCTCCACTACGGCCTCCGCCCCGTCTCTCTCCACTACGGCCTCCGCCCCGTCTCTCTCCACTACGGCCTCCGCCCCGTCTCTCCCACTACGGCCTCCGCCCTCGTCCTCTCTCCACTACGGCCTCCGCCCCGTCTCTCTCCACTACGGCCTCCGCCCCGTCTCTCTCCACTACGGCCTCCGCCCCGTCTCTCTCCACTACGGCCTCCGCCCCGTCTCTCCACTACGGCCTCCACCCAGTCTCTCTGTACCCCCATCTATACAGTCACTAACTCTACCTCAATTACCTCCACTAACCTGTACCCCCATCTATACATAGTCACTAACTCTACCTACATATTACCTCCACTAACCTGTACCCCCATCTATACATAGTCACTAACTCTACCTACATATTACCTCCACTAACCTGTACCCCCATCTATACACTAACTCTACCTACATAACTCCACTAACCTGTACCCCCATCTATACATAGTCACTAACTCTACCTACATAACCTCCACTAACCCCCCCCATCTATACATAGTCACTAACTCTACCTACATATTACCTCCACTAACCTGTACCCCCATCTATACATAGTCACTAACTCTACCTACATATTACCTCCACTAACCTGTACCCCCATCTATACATAGTCACTAACTCTACCTACATATTACCTCCACTAACCTGTACCCCCATCTATACATAGTCACTAACTCTACCTACATATTACCTCCACTAACCTGTACCCCCATCTATACATAGTCACTAACTCTACCTACATATTACCTCCACTAACCTGTACCCCCATCTATACATAGTCACTAACTCTACCTACATATTACCTCCACTAACCTGTACCCCCATCTATACATAGTCACTAACTCTACCTACATATTACCTCCACTAACCTGTACCCCCATCTATACATAGTCACTAACTCTACCTACATATTACCTCCACTAACCTGTACCCCCATCTATACATAGTCACTAACTCTACCTACATATTACCTCCACTAACCTGTACCCCCATCTATACATAGTCACTAACTCTACCTACATATTACCTCCACTAACCTGTACCCCCATCTATACATAGTCACTAACTCTACCTACATATTACCTCCACTAACCTGTACCCCCATCTATACATAGTCACTAACTCTACCTACATATTACCTCCACTAACCTGTACCCCCATCTATACATAGTCACTAACTCTACCTACATATTACCTCCACTAACCTGTACCCCCATCTATACATAGTCACTAACTCTACCTACATATTACCTCCACTAACCTGTACCCCATCTATACATAGTCACTAACTCTACCTACATATTACCTCCACTAACCTGTACCCCCATCTATACATAGTCACTAACTCTACCTACATATTACCTCCACTAACCTGTACCCCCATCTATACATAGTCACTAACTCTACCTACATATTACCTCCACTAACCTCTACCCCCATCTATACATAGTCACTAACTCTACCTACATATTACCTCCACTAACCTGTACCCCCATCTATACATAGTCACTAACTCTACCTACATATTACCTCCACTCCAACCTGTACCCCCATCTATACATAGTCACTAACTCTACCTACATATTACCTCCACTAACCTGTACCCCCATCTATACATAGTCACTAACTCTACCTACATATTACCTCCACTAACCTGTACCCCCATCTATACATAGTCACTAACTCTACCTACATATTACCTCCACTAACCTGTACCCCCATCTATACATAGTCACTAACTCTACCTACATATTACCTCCACTAACCTGTACCCCCATCTATACATAGTCACTAACTCTACCTACATATTACCTCCACTAACCTGTACCCCCATCTATACATAGTCACTAACTCTACCTACATATTACCTCCACTAACCTGTACCCCCATCTATACATAGTCACTAACTCTACCTACATATTACCTCCACTAACCTGTACCCCCATCTATACATAGTCACTAACTCTACCTACATATTACCTCCACTAACCTGTACCCCCATCTATACATAGTCACTAACTCTACCTACATATTACCTCCACTAACCTGTACCCCCATCTATACATAGTCACTAACTCTACCTACATATTACCTCCACTAACCTGTACCCCCATCTATACATAGTCACTAACTCTACCTACATATTACCTCCACTAACCTGTACCCCCATCTATACATAGTCACTAACTCTACCTACATATTACCTCCACTAACCTCTACCCCCATCTATACATAGTCACTAACTCTACCTACATATTACCTCCACTAACCTGTACCCCCATCTATACATAGTCACTAACTCTACCTACATATTACCTCCATTACCTCCACTAACCTGTACCCCCATCTATACATAGTCACTAACTCTACCTACATATTACCTCCACTAACCTGTACCCCCATCTATACATAGTCACTAACTCTACCTACATATTACCTCCACTAACCTGTACCCCCATCTATACATAGTCACTAACTCTACCTACATATTACCTCCACTAACCTGTACCCCCATCTATACATAGTCACTAACTCTACCTACATATTACCTCCACTAACCTGTACCCCATCTATACATAGTCACTAACTCTACCTACATATTACCTCCACTAACCTGTACCCCCATCTATACATAGTCACTAACTCTACCTACATATTACCTCCACTAACCTGTACCCCCATCTATACATAGTCACTAACTCTACCTACATATTACCTCCACTAACCTGTACCCCCATCTATACATAGTCACTAACTCTACCTACATATTACCTCCACTAACCTGTACCCCCATCTATACATAGTCACTAACTCTACCTACATATTACCTCCACTAACCTGTACCCCCATCTATACATAGTCACTAACTCTACCTACATATTACCTCCACTAACCTGTACCCCCATCTATACATAGTCACTAACTCTACCTACATATTACCTCCACTAACCTGTACCCCCATCTATACATAGTCACTAACTCTACCTACATATTACCTCCACTAACCTGTACCCCCATCTATACATAGTCACTAACTCTACCTACATATTACCTCCACTAACCTGTACCCCCATCTATACATAGTCACTAACTCTACCTACATATTACCTCCACTAACCTGTACCCCCATCTATACATAGTCACTAACTCTACCTACATATTACCTCCACTAACCTGTACCCCCATCTATACATAGTCACTAACTCTACCTACATATTACCTCCACTAACCTGTACCCCCATCTATACATAGTCACTAACTCTACCTACATATTACCTCCACTAACCTGTACCCCCATCTATACATAGTCACTAACTCTACCTACATATTACCTCCACTAACCTGTACCCCCATCTATACATAGTCACTAACTCTACCTACATATTACCTCCACTAACCTGTACCCCCATCTATACATAGTCACTAACTCTACCTACATATTACCTCCACTAACCTGTACCCCCATCTATACATAGTCACTAACTCTACCTACATATTACCTCCACTAACCTGTACCCCCATCTATACATAGTCACTAACTCTACCTACATATTACCTCCACTAACCTGTACCCCCATCTATACATAGTCACTAACTCTACCTACATATTACCTCCACTAACCTGTACCCCCATCTATACATAGTCACTAACTCTACCTACATATTACCTCCACTACTAACCTGTACCCCCATCTATACATAGTCACTAACTCTACCTACATATTACCTCCACTAACCTGTACCTCTATACATTACCTCTACCTACTAACCTGTACCCCCATCTATACATAGTCACTAACTCTACCTACATATTACCTCCACTAACCTGTACCCCCATCTATACATAGTCACTAACTCTACCTACATATTACCTCCACTAACCTGTACCCCCATCTATACATAGTCACTAACTCTACCTACATATTACCTCCACTAACCTGTACCCCCATCTATACATAGTCACTAACTCTACCTACATATTACCTCCACTAACCTGTACCCCCATCTATACATAGTCACTAACTCTACCTACATATTACCTCCACTAACCTGTACCCCCATCTATACATAGTCACTAACTCTACCTACATATTACCTCCACTAACCTGTACCCCCATCTATACATAGTCACTAACTCTACCTACATATTACCTCCACTAACCTGTACCCCCATCTATACATAGTCACTAACTCTACCTACATATTACCTCCACTAACCTGTACCCCCATCTATACATAGTCACTAACTCTACCTACATATTACCTCCACTAACCTGTACCCCCATCTATACATAGTCACTAACTCTACCTACATATTACCTCCACTAACCTGTACCCCCATCTATACATAGTCACTAACTCTACCTACATATTACCTCTCCACTAACCTGTACCCCCATCTATACATAGTCACTAACTCTACCTACATATTACCTCCACTAACCTGTACCCCCATCTATACATAGTCACTAACTCTACCTACATATTACCTCCACTAACCTGTACCCCCATCTATACATAGTCACTAACTCTACCTACATATTACCTCCACTAACCTGTACCCCCATCTATACATAGTCACTAACTCTACCTACATATTACCTCCACTAACCTGTACCCCCATCTATACATAGTCACTAACTCTACCTACATATTACCTCCACTAACCTGTACCCCCATCTATACATAGTCACTAACTCTACCTACATATTACCTCCACTAACCTGTACCCCCATCTATACATAGTCACTAACTCTACCTACATATTACCTCCACTAACCTGTACCCCCATCTATACATAGTCACTAACTCTACCTACATATTACCTCCACTAACCTGTACCCCCATCTATACATAGTCACTAACTCTACCTACATATTACCTCCACTAACCTGTACCCCATCTATACATAGTCACTAACTCTACCTACATATTACCTCCACTAACCTGTACCCCCATCTATACATAGTCACTAACTCTACCTACATATTACCTCCACTAACCTGTACCCCCATCTATACATAGTCACTAACTCTACCTACATATTACCTCCATTAACCTCCCCCATCTAACCTAGTCACCAACTCTATCACATTGACTCATTGACTTTAGTTTATATAGTAAATATTTTTCTTAAAACTGCCTTGTTGGTTCAGGGCTTGTAAGTCCCTGTAAGGTGAAACATCGGTTGTATTCGACGCAGGTGAGAAATACAATGTGATAGTTGTGTTGGATAAATAAGATACATGATGACTAACCAAAATACACACAGGCTCATTTAAATCCACTATATTATGCAAATTAACCTATAGACCAATGGATGAACAGCATTATTAACCTATAGACCAATGGATAAACAGCATTATTAACCTATAGACCAATGGATAAACAGCATTATTAACCTATAGACCAATGGATAAACAGCATTATTAACCTATAGACCAATGAATAAACACCATTATTAACCTATAGACCAATGGATAAACAGCATTATTAACCTATAGACCAATGGATAAACAGCATTATTAACCTATAGACCAATGGATAAACAGCATTATTAACCTATAGACCAATGAATAAACAGCATTATTAACCTATAGACCAATGGATAAACATCATTATTAACCTATAGACCAATGGATAAACAGCATTATTAACCTATAGACCAATGGATAAACATCATTATTAACCTATAGACCAATGGATAAACAGCATTATTAACCTATAGACCAATGGATAAACATCCAATGGATATTAAACCTATAGACCAATGGATAAACATCATTATTAACCTATAGACCAATGGATAAACATCATTATTAACCTATAGACCAATGGATAAACATCATTATTAACCTATAGACCAATGGATAAACAGCATTATAGACCAATGGATAAACATCATTATTAACCTATAGACCAATGGATAAACATCATTATTAACCTATAGACCAATGGATGAACATCATTATTAACCTATAGACCAATGGATAAACAGCATTATTAACCTATAGACCAATGAATAAACAGCATTATTAACCTATAGACCAATGGATAAACACCATTATTAACCTATAGACCAATGGAGGAAACCCTGGTGTGTGTAGGTCAGAGAGAGAATGAGAGAAAGAGAGGAAACCCTGGTGTGTGTAGGTCAGAGAGAGAATGAGAGAAAGGGTAGAAAGAGCAGTAGCCAAATTGTTCATTGTTTAGGGAATAGGGTGCCATAGGGCTCTGGTCTAAAGTAGTGCACTATGTAGGGAATAGGGTTCCATAGGGCTCTGGTCTAAAGTAGTGCACTATATAGGGAATAGGGTGCCATAGGGCTCTGGTCTAAAGTACTGCACTATATAGGGAATAGGGTCCCATAGGGCTCTGGTCTAAAGTAGTGCACTATATAGGGAATAGGGTTCCATAAGACTCTGGTCTAAAGTAGTGCACTATATATGGGGCTCTGGTCTATAGTAGTACCACTATATAGGGAATAGGGCTCTGGTCTATAGTAGTACCACTATATAGGGAATAGGGCTCTGGTCTATAGTAGTACCACTATATAGGGAATAGGGCTCTGGTCTATAGTAGTACCACTATATAGGGAATAGGGCTCTTCTCTATAGTAGTAACTATAAGGGAATAGGGCTCTGGTCTATAGTAGTACCACTATATAGGGAATAGGACTCTGGTCTATAGTAGTACCACTATATAGGGAACAGGGCTCTGGTCTATAGTAGTACCACTATATAGGGAATAGGTCTATAGTAGTACCACTATATAGAATAGGGCTCTGGTCTATAGTAGTACCACTATATAGGGAATAGGGCCCTGGTCTATAGTAGTACCATATATAGGGAATAGGGCTCTGGTCTATAGTAGTGCACTATATAGGAATAGGGCTCTGGTCTATAGTAGTGTACTATATAGGAATAGGGCTCTGGTCTATAGTAGTGTACTATATAGGGAATAGGGCTCTGGTCTATAGTAGTGGACTATATAGGGAATAGGGCTCTGGTCTATAGTAGTACCACTATATAGGGAATAATTTGGCTCATGGTCTATAGTAGTACCACTATATGGGAATAGGGCTCTGGTCTAAAGTAGTGCACTATATAGGGAATAGGGCATCTGGTCTATAGTAGTACACTATATGGGAATAGGGCTCTGGTCTAAGTAGTAACACTATATAGGGAATAGGGCTCTGGTCTATAGTAGTACCACTATATTAGGGAATAGGGCTCTGGTCTATAGTAGTACCACTTATAGGGAATAGGGCTCTGGTCTATAGTAGTACCACTATATAGGGAATAGGGCTCTGGTCTATAGTAGCTACCACTATATAGGGAATAGGACTCTGGTCTGAGTAGTACCACTATATCTGGGAACAGGGCTCTGGTCTATAGTAGTACCACTATATAGGGAATAGGGCCCTGGTCTATAGTAGTACCATTAATTATGGAATAGGGCCCTGGTCTATAGTAGTACCACTATATAGGGAATAGGGCTCTGGTCTATAGTAGTGCACTTCCTCTGGAATAGGGCTCTGGTCTAATTAGTGAAACTATCTGATGAACCTAGGGCCTCTGGTCTACAGTAGTGTACTAATATGGAATAGGGCTCTGGTCTATAGTAGTACCACTATAAAATAGGGCTCTGGTCTAATTAGTGCACTATATGATGAACCTCAGGGCCTCTGGAATACAGAGTACCACTATATTAGGGAATAGGGCTCTGGTCTAAAGTAGTGCCTATATAGGGAATAGGGCTCTGGTCTATAGTAGTACCACTATCTAGATGAACCTAGGGAATAGGGCCTCTGGTCTATAGAGCTTTATTAATTATGGAAACATCTGATGAACCTCAGCTTCCTCTGGAAAACAGAGCTTTATTAATTATGGAAACATCTGATGAACCTGGGCCTCTGGTCTAAAGTACAGAGCTTTATTAATTATGGAAACTCTGATGAACCTCAGTACCTCTGGAAAACAGAGCTTTATTAATTATGGAAAAAAGAGCTGATGAAAATCAGCTTCCTCTGGAAAACAGAGCTTTTAATTATGGAAACATCTGATGAACCTCAGCTTCCTCTGGAAAACAGAGCTTTATTAATTATGGAAACATCTGATGAACCTCAGCTTCCTCTGGAAAACAGAGCTTTATTAATTATGGAAACATCTGATGAACCTCAGCTTCCTCTGGAAAACAGAGCTATATTAATTATGGAAACATCTGATGAACCTCAGCTTCCTCTGGAAAACAGAGCTTTATTAATTATGGAAACATCTGATGAACCTCAGCTTCCTCTGGAATACAGAGCTTTATTAATTATGGAAACATCTGATGAACCTCAGCTTCCTCTGGAAAACAGAGCTATATTAATTATGGAAACATCTGATGAACCTCAGCTTCCTCTGGAAAACAGAGCTTTATTAATTATGGAAACATCTGATGAACCTCAGCTTCCTCTGGAATACAGAGCTTTATTAATTATGGAAACATCTGATGAACCTCAGCTTCCTCTGGAAAACAGAGCTTTATTAATTATGGAAACATCTGATGAACCTCAGCTTCCTCTGGAATACAGAGCTTTATTAATTATGGAAACATCTGATGAACCTCAGCTTCCTCTGGAATACAGAGCTTTATTAATTATGGAAACATCTGATGAACCTCAGCTTCCTCTGGAAAACAGAGCTTTATTAATTATGGAAACATCTGATGAACCTCAGCTTCCTCTGGAAAACAGAGCTTTATTAATTATGGAAACATCTGATGAACCTCAGCTTCCTCTGGAAAACAGAGCTATATTAATTATGGAAACATCTGATGAACCTCAGCTTCCTCTGGAAAACAGAGCTTTATTTTATAATAATAGTCTGAATAGTGAGTGCAGACAGTGTGTTTGGTGTGTGTGTGTGTGTGTGTTTGGTGTGTGTGTGTGTGTGTGTGTGTGTGTGTGTGTGTGTGTGTGTGTGTGTGTGTGTTGTGTGTGTGTGTGTGTGTGTGTGTGTGTTTGGTGTGTGTGTGTGTGTGTGTTTGGTGTGTGTGTGTGTGTGTGTTTGGTGTGTGTGTGTGTGTGTGTTTGGTGTGTGTGTGTGTGTGTGTGTGTGTTTGGTGTGTGTGTGTGTATGTGTTTGGTGTGTGTGTGTGTGTTTGGTGTGTGTGTTTGGTGTGTGTGTTTGGTGTGTGTGTGTGTGTGTGTGTGTGTTTGGTGTGTGTGTTTGTGTGTGTGTGTGTGTGTGTGTGTGTGTGTGTGTGTGTGTGTGTTTGGTGTGTGTGTGTATGTGTGTCTTTGGTGTGTGTGTGTGTGTGTATGTGTGTCTTTGGTGTGTGTGTGTGTGTGTATGTGTGTCTTTGGGTGTGTGTGTGTGTGTGTGGTACCAACCTGGGGGTAGAGGGGACACTATGTCGAAGGCAGAGTCATCAGTCTCCTCTCTGCCCTCTGACAGAACATCACTCTGGAAAACAGAGACAAGGATTTAACACAACACAGCTTGAGGGTTTAAAGAGAAGACAGTTGAATTGCCATTCAGAGAAGACAGTTGAATTGCCATTCAGAGAAGACAGTTGAATTGCCATTCAGAGAAGACAGTTGAATTGCCATTCAGAGAAGACAGTTGAATTGCCATTCAGAGAAGACAGTTGAATTGCCATTCAGAGAAGACAGTTGAATTGCCATTCAGCAGTTGAATTGCCATTCAGAGAAGACAGTTGAATTGCCATTCAGAGAAGACAGTTGAATTGCCATTCAGAGAAGACAGTTGAATTGCCGTTCAGAGAAGACAGTTGAATTGCCATTCAGGGTTTAAAGAGAAGACAGTTGAATTGTCATTCAGAGTTTAGAGAGCTGCTGTTTGTGGTGAAAAACCATCATTTTGGCATAAAAATACCTTCATGAACGAGACCTTCATTTCTAAGACTGGGAAACTTTGGTCGAGATAACTCTCTGACTTACACTGTTAATACACACACACACACACACACACACACACACACACACACACACAGTCATGATGCCGTCACCTCCACCCCCACACACACACACACACACACACACACTGTTAATACACACACACTCTGTCCTGTCATGATGCTGTCACCTCCACCCAAGTCTGAAACCCTCTAAGCCCTCGGCTCGTTCCTCTCAGACACTCTGTCCTGTCATGATGCTGTCACCTCCACCCCAGTCTGAAACCCTCTAAGCCCTCGGCTCGTTCCTCTCAGACACTCTGTCCTGTCAAACCCTCTAAGCCCTCGGCTCCACACCTGTCCTGTCATGATGCTGTCACCTCCACCCCAGTCTGAAACCCTCTAAGCCCTCGGCTCGTTCCTCTCAGACACTCTGTCCTGTCATGATGCTGTCACCTCCACCCCAGTCTGAAACCCTCTAAGCCCTCGGCTCGTTCCTCTCAGACACTCTGTCCTGTCATGATGCTGTCACCTCCACCCCAGTCTGAAACCCTCTAAGCCCTCGGCTCGTTCCTCTCAGACACTCTGTCCTGTCATGATGCTGTCACCTCCACCCCAGTCTGAAACCCTCTAAGCCCTCGGCTCGTTCCTCTCAGACACTCTGTCCTGTCATGATGCTGTCACCTCCACCCCAGTCTGAAACCCTCTAAGCCCTCGGCTCGTTCCTCTCAGACACTCTGTCCTGTCACCTCCACCCCAGTCTGAAACCCTCTAAGCCCTCGGCACTCTGTTCCTCTCAGACACTCTGTCCTGTCATGATGCTGTCACCTCCACCCCAAGTCTGAAACCCTCTAAGCCCTCGGCTCGTTCCACTCTGTCCTGTCAGACACCTCCACCCCAGTCTGTCAACGTCCCCATACAGCGGCTTACGGAGAATTCAACCCCCCCCCCTTGGCTCGTTCCTCTCAGACACTCTGTCAACGCCCCCCTACAGCGGCTTACGGAGAATTCAACCCCCCTTGGCATTTTAACTATTTTGTTGCCTTTACAACCTGGAATTAAAATGGATTTTTAGGGGGTTTGTATCATTTGATTTACACAATATGCCTGAAAATGCAAAATATAGTTTATTGTGAAACAAACAAGACACACAAAAAAAATGAAAACATGAACGTGCGTAACTATTAACCCCCCCCCCCCCACCCCCCCGCTGCAAGACTGAGATGGGTCCTTTTCTACCCCAGGGTTCACTTTAAAAAGAGGACTGAGATGGGTCCTTTTCTAAGACTTTAAAAAGAGGACTGAGATGGGTCCTTTTCTACCCCAGGGTTCACTTTAAAAAGGACTGAGATGGGTCCTTTTCTACCCCAGGGTTCACTTTAAAAAAGAGGACTGAGATGGGTCCTTTTCTACCCCAGAGTTCACTTTAAAGAGGACTGAGATGGGTCCTTTTCTACCCCAGAGTTCACTTTAAAGAGGACTGAGATGGGTCCTTTTCTACCCCAGAGTTCCCTGAGATGGGTCCTTTTCTACCCCAGAGTTCACTTTAAAGAGGACTGAGATGGGTCCTTTTCTCCCCAGAGTTCACTTTAAAGAGGACTGAGATGGGTCCTTTTCTACCCCAGAGTTCCCTTTAAAGAGGACTGAGATGGGTCATTTTAATATGATTCAAACTGATAACACCCTAAGAGATTTCCACACTTGGATTGTCCAACATTTGCCCATTATTATTTTCTAAATTCTTCAAGCTCTGTCAAATTGGTTGTTGATCATTGCTAGACAACCATTTTCAGGTCTTGACAAAGATTTCCAAGTAGATTTAAGTTAAAACTATAACTCGTGCACTCAAGAACATTAACTAACTTCTTGGTCAGCAACTCCAGTGTAGGTGTGGCCTTGTGTTTTAGGTCAATGTCTGGTGGAAAGCTGCTGAAAGGTGAATTCATCTCCCAGTGTCTGGTGGAAAGCAGACTGAACCAGGTTATTGTCCTGCTGAAAGGTGAATTCATCTCCCAGTGTCTGGTGGAAAGCAGACTGAACCAGGTTATTGTCCTGCTGAAAGGTGAATTCATCTCCCAGTGTCTGGGGGAAAGCAGACTGAACCAGGTTATTGTCCTGCTGAAAGGTGAAATCTCCCAGTGTCTGGTGGAAAGCAGACTGAACCAGGTTTTTCCTGCTGATTTTCATCTCCCAGTGTCTGGTGGAAAGCAGACTGAACCAGGTTATTGTCCTGCTGAAAGGTGAATTCATCTCCCAGTGTCTGGTGGAAAGCAGACTGAACCAGGTTATTGTCCTGCTGAAAGGTGAATTCATCTCCCAGTGTCTGGTGGAAAGCAGACTGAACCAGGTTATTGTCATCTCCCAGTGTCTGAAAGGACTGAACCAGGTTATTGTCCTGCTGAAAGGTGACTTCCCAGTGTCTGGTGGAAAGCAGACTGAACCAGGTTATTCATCTCCCAGTGTCTGGTGGATCTCCTCCCAGTGTCTGGTGGAAAGCAGACTGAACCAGGTTATTGTCCTGCTGAAAGGTGAAAAGAGACTGAACCAGGTCATCTCCCAGTGTCTGGTGGAAAGCAGACTGAACCAGGTTATTGTCCTGCTGAAAGGTGACTTCATCTCCCAGTGTCTGGTGGAAAGCAGACTGAACCAGGTTATTCATCTCCCAGTGTCTGGTGGAAAGCAGACTGAACCAGGTTATTGTCCTGCTGAAAGGTGAATTCATCTCCCAGTGTCTGGTGGAAAGCAGACTGAACCAGGTTATTGTCCTGCTGAAAGGTGACTTCATCTCCCAGTGTCTGGTGGAAAACAGACTGAACCAGGTTATTCATCTCCCAGTGTCTGGTGGAAAGCAGACTGAACCAGGTTATTGTCCTGCTGAAAGGTGACTTCATCTCCCAGTGTCTGGTGGAAAACAGACTGAACCAGGTTATTCATCTCCCAGTGTCTGGTGGAAAGCAGACTGAACCATCTCCCAGGTCTGGTGGAAAGCAGACTTGTCCTGCTGAAAGGTGAATCTCATCTCCCAGTGTCTGGTGGAAAGCAGACTGAACCAGGTTATTGTCCTGCTGAAAGGTGAATTCATCTCCCAGTGTCTGGTGGAAAGCAGACTGAACCAGGTTATTGTCCTGCTGAAAGGTGAATTCATCTCCCAGTGTCTGGTGGAAAGCAGACTGAACCAGGTTATTGTCCTGCTGAAAGGTGAATTCATCTCCCAGTGTCTGGTGGAAAGCAGACTGAACCAGGTTATTGTCCTGCTGAAAGGTGAATTCATCTCCCAGTGTCTGGTGGAAAGCAGACTGAACCAGGTTATTGTCCTGCTGAAAGGTGACTTCATCTCCCAGTGTCTGGTGGAAAGCAGACTGAACCAGGTTATTGTCCTGCTGAAAGGTGAATTCATCTCCCAGTGTCTGGTGGAAAGCAGACTGAACCAGGTTATTGTCCTGCTGAAAGGTGAATTCATCTCCCAGTGTCTGGTGGAAAGCAGACTGAACCAGGTTATTGTCCTGCTGAAAGGTGAATTCATCTCCCAGTGTCTGGTGGAAAGCAAACTGAACCAGGTTTTCCTCTAGGATGTTGCCTGTGCTCATCTCCATTCCATTTTTATTTTAATCCTGAAAAACTCCCCAGTCCTTAACGATGACAAGCATACCCATAACATGATGCAGCAACCACTATGCTTGAATATATGAGGAGTGGTACTCAGTAATGTGTTGTATTGGATTTGCCCCAAACATAACACTGTATTCAGGACAAACATTGTATTACCTTGCCACATGCTCTACAGTTTTAATACCTGGCCGGGTGTAGAGGTCATGACCCAAACTCTTCCTACCTGTTTTACAGGCCGGGTGTAGAGGTCATGACCCAAACTCTTCCTACCTGTTTTACAGGCCGGGCGTAGAGGTCATGACCCAAACTCTTCCTACCTGTTTTACAGGCCGGGCGTAGAGGTCATGACCCAAACTCTTCCTACCTGTTTTACAGGCCGGGCGTAGAGGTCATGACCCAAACTCTTCCTACCTGTTTTACAGGCCGGGCGTAGAGGTCATGACCCAAACTCTTCCTACCTGTTTTACAGGCCGGGCGTAGAGGTCATGACCCAAACTCTTCCTACCTGTTTTACAGGCCGGGCGTAGAGGTCATGACCCAAACTCTTCCTACCTGTTTTACAGGCCGGGCGTAGAGGTCATGACCCAAACTCTTCCTACCTGTTTTACAGGCCGGGCGTAGAGGTCATGACCCAAACTCTTCCTACCTGTTTTACAGGCCGGGCGTAGAGGTCACCTGTTTTACAGGCCAAACTCTTCCTACCTGTTTTACAGGCCGGGCGTAGAGGTCATGACCCAAACTCTTCCTACCTGTTTTACAGGCCGGGCGTAGAGGTCATGACCCAAACTCTTCCTACCTGTTTTACAGGCCGGGCGTAGAGGTCATGACCCAAACTCTTCCTACCTGTTTTACAGGCCGGGCGTAGAGGTCATGACCCAAACTCTTCCTACCTGTTTTACAGGCCGGGCGTAGAGGTCATGACCCAAACTCTTCCTACCTGTTTTACAGGCCGGGCGTAGAGGTCATGACCCAAACTCTTCCTACCTGTTTTACAGGCCGGGCGTAGATGTCATATCCGTCTCTGGTCGGACTTCTCCCCCGGCGATCCAGAGACTGGTAGACATGACCATCTTCATCTGACAGAACCGATCTCTCTAAGTCCTCCTCCTCCTCTTCATCATCATCATCATCATCATGGTCTTCAGAGAGCCCAGGAGAGGGCAAGCGAGGCCGGCCGGCCAAAGATTCTGGCTCTCCGTCTCTAAATAAAGACATGAGAGAGAGAGAGAGAGATCACAGATCTACTCCTCTAGACTGGTATCACTGATTCACAGCTTTGGTCACTGAGGGCAGACTACTGTAAGTGACCTACTACAGATATAGGATCTTCATTTGATCATCATGTTGTTGCAGGAATTTTTTTTGTAGTTGTATTCAATGTTTTTTTTAAAAGGTTGCTAATGTTTATAATTTTCCACTTATTTTGCCCTAATGAGAAATATATCAACCACCACAAAACATGTATATAATTACAATCCACATAGTAATTCACATTTCCTGTTGCTGCAGGATTATTTTCCTGCTGTGAAAAACTGGGTCAAATTAAGATACGGCATCTGTAGTTGGCACTGCAGGCTCTCTCTCAATTCATCTGTCCTCGAACTCTTCCTCAAAACATATTGGAGAAGAAGGTCTGAGGGGCGGGACCTTGGAACCTTCTCCTCCAATACGTTTCAAACAAGACGCTAGGAGACAGGATGCAAGGAATCGCAGAAGAATTGATTGTCAGACTCGGTGATGTTGACGGATTCTGAGTGACACCAACAAGCCAAGGCGGCCTAACCTAGTGTAGAGCGCTGTGCTGGCGTAAGGCTCGAACGCGGTGTGTGTCTCTGAGCGTGAGCAGTCACTCTCGGAGAAGGATCTGGGGCGTGCGGGAGGGAGGGCGATGGTCCGGCCGGTCAACGACGACGACAAGATGGCGACAAAAGCACACTGCACAAGGCAGACCTGGATGAGGGTACGGACGGAAAGACGAGTTAAAGAGGAAGTGGAGGATACAGACAAAAGTAGAAAACACACTGTCACTATGGATGAGGGTTCATTAAGCACAGATGGATGAGGGTTCATAAATACACAGATGGATGAGGGTTCATTAAACACTGATGGATGAGGGTTAAAGAGGAAGTGGAGGATACAGACAAAAGTAGAAAACACACTGTCACTATGGATGAGGGTTCATTAAACACAGATGGATGAGGGTTCATTAAGCACAGATGGATGAGGGTTCATTAAGCACAGATGGATGAGGGTTCATTAAGCACAGATGGATAGGGTTCATTAAAACAGATGGATGAGGGTTCATTAAGCACAGATGGATGAGGGTTCATTAAAACAGATGGATGAGGGTTCATTAAGCACAGATGGATGAGGGTTCATTAACACACAAATGGATGAGGGTTCATTAAACACAGATGGATGAGGGTTCATTAAACACAGATGGATGAGGGTTCATTAACACACATATGGATGAGGGTTCATTAAACAAAGATGGATGAGGGTTCATTAAGCACAGATGGATGAGGGTTCATAAACACACAGATGGATGAGGGTTCATTAAGCACAGATGGATGAGGGTTCATTAAAACAGATGGATGAGGGTTCATTAAGCACAGATGGATGAGGGTTCATTAAACACAGATTCATTAAACACAGATGGATGAGGGTTCATTAAACACAGATGGATGAGGGTTCATTAAACACAGATGGATGAGGGTTCATTAACAGATGGATGAGGGTTCATTAAAACAGATGGATGAGGGTTCACAGATGGATGAGGGTTCATTAAACACAGATGGATGAGGGTTCATTAAACACAGATGGATGAGGGTTCATTAAACACAGATGGATGAGGGTTCATTAAACACAGATGGATGAGGGTTCATTAAACACAGATGGATGAGGGTTCATTAAGCACAGATGGATGAGGGTTCAGATGGATGAGGGTTCAGATGGATAATTAAGCACAGATGGATGAGGGTTCATTAAGCACTGATGGATGGGTTCATTAAACACAGATGGATGAGGGTTCATTAAGCACTGATGGATGAGGGTTCATTAAGCACTGATGGATGAGGGTTCATTAAGCACTGATGGATGAGGGTTCATTAAGCACTGATGGATGAGGGTTCATTAAGCACTGATGGATGAGGGTTCATTAAGCACAGATGGCTGAGGGTTCATTAAAACAGATGGATGAGGGTTCATTAAACACAGATGGATGAGGGTTCATTAAGCACTGATGGATGAGGGTTCATTAAGCACTGATGGATGAGGGTTCATTAAGCACAGATGGATGAGGGTTCATTAAGCACTGATGGATGAGGGTTCATTAAGCACAGATGGATGAGGGTTCATTAAGCACTGATGGATGAGGGTTCATTAAGCACTGATGGATGAGGGTTCATTAAGCACAGATTAAGCCCCTTCTGACGACCAGGTGGCGAATCGCATCTCTGCATGTCTGGCAGACATATCAGTGTGGATGACGGATCACCACCTCAAGCTGAACCTCGGCAAGACGGAGCTGCTCTTCCTCCCGGGGAAGGACTGCCCGTTCCATGATCTCGCCATCACGGTTGACAACTCCATTGTGTCCTCCTCCCAGAGCGCTAAGAACCTTGGCGTGATCCTGGACAACACCCTGTCGTTCTCAACTAACATCAAGGCGGTGGCCCGTTCCTGTAGGTTCATGCTCTACAACATCCGCAGAGTACGACCCTGCCTCACACAGGAAGCGGCGCAGGTCCTAATCCAGGCACTTGTCATCTCCCGTCTGGATTACTGCAACTCGCTGTTGGCTGGGCTCCCTGCCTGTGCCATTAAACCCCTACAACTCATCCAGAACGCCGCAGCCCGTCTGGTGTTCAACCTTCCCAAGTTCTCTCACGTCACCCCGCTCCTCCGCTCTCTCCACTGGCTTCCAGTTGAAGCTCGCATCCGCTACAAGACCATGGTGCTTGCCTACGGAGCTGTGAGGGGAACGGCACCTCAGTACCTCCAGGCTCTGATCAGGCCCTACACCCAAACAAGGGCACTGCGTTCATCCACCTCTGGCCTGCTCGCCTCCCTACCACTGAAAGTACAGTTCCCGCTCAGCCCAGTCAAAACTGTTCGCTGCTCTGGCCCCCCAATGGTGGAACAAACTCCCTCACGACGCCAGGACAGCGGAGTCAATCACCACCTTCCGGAGACACCTGAAACCCCACCTCTTTAAGGAATACCTAGGATAGGATAAAGTAATCCCTCTCACCCCCCTTAAAAGATTTAGATGCACTACTGTTCCACTGGATGTCATAAGGTGAAAGCACCAATTTGTAAGTCGCTCTGGATAAGAGCGTCTGCTAAATGACTTAAATGTAAATGTAAATGGATGAGGGTTCATAAACACACAGATGGATGAGGGTTCATTAAAACACAGATGGATGAGGGTTCATTAAACACAGATGGATGAGGGTTCATTAAACACAGATGGATGAGGGTTCATTAAACACAGATGGATGAGGGTTCATTAAACACAGATGGATGAGGGTTCATTAAACACACAGATGGATGAGGGTTCATTAAGCACAGATGGATGAGGGTTCATTAAGCACAGATGGATGAGGGTTCATTAAGCACAGATGGATGAGGGTTCATTAAAACAGATGGATGAGGGTTCATTAAAACAGATGGATGAGGGTTCATTAAGCACAGATGGATGAGGGTTCATTAACACACAAATGGATGAGGGTTCATTAAGCACACAGATGGATGAGGGTTCATTAAACACAGATGGATGAGGGTTCATTAAGCACAGATGGATGAGGGTTCATTAAGCACAGATGGATGAGGGTTCATTAAAACAGATGGATGAGGGTTCATTAAGCACAGATGGATGAGGGTTCATTAAGCACTGATGGATGAGGGTTCATTAACACACATATGGATGAGGGTTCATTAACACACATATGGATGAGGGTTCATTAAGCACAGATGGATGAGGGTTCATTAAAACAGATGGATGAGGGTTCATTAAACACAGATGGATGAGGGTTCATTAAACACAGATGGATGAGGGTTCATTAAGCACAGATGGATGAGGGTTCATAAACACACATATGGATGAGAGTTAATTAAGCACAGATGGGCGTCAACAAAAACAAGTGATACTTATAAGTCCGTGACACTAAGGTTTTAACCCAGATGGGATGAGGTTACCTGTAATTACAGGTGTTAACCCAGATGGGATGAGGTTACCTGTAATTACAGGTGTTAACCCAGATGGGATGAGGTTACCTGTAATTACAGGTGTTAACCCAGATGGGATGAGGTTACCTGTAATTACAGGTTTTAACCCAGATGGGATGAGGTTACCTGTAATTACAGGTGTTAACCCAGATGGGTGAGGTTACCTGTAATTACAGGTTTTAACCCAGATGGGTATAGGTTACCTGTAATTACAGGTTTTAACCCAGATGGGTATAGGTTACCTGTAATTACAGGTTTTAACCCAGATGGGAAGAGGTTACCTGTAATTACAGGTTTTAACCCAGATGGGTATGGGTTACCTGTAATTACAGGTTTTAACCCAGATGGGTGGGGTTACCTGTAATTACAGGTTTTAACCCAGATGGGATGGGGTTACCTGTAATTACAGGTTTTAACCCAGATGGGATGAGGTTACCTGTAATTACAGGTTTTAACCCAGATGGGTTTTAACCCAGATGGGATGGGTTACCTGTAATTACAGGTTTTAACCCAGATGGGATGAGGTTACCTGTAAATTACAGGTGTTAACCCAGATGGGATGAGGTTACCTGTAATTACAGGTTTTAACCCAGATGGGATGAGGTTACCTGTAATAACAGGTTTTAGGACAGAAGGGATGAGGTCACCTGTAATTACAGGTTTTAGGATAGATGGGATGAGGTCACCTGTAATTACAGGTTTTAGGACAGAAGGGATTGAGGTCACCTGTAATAACAGGTTTTAGGACAGAAGGGATTGAGGTCACCTGTATTACAGGTTTTAGGATAGATGGATTGAGGTCACCTGTAATAAGAGGTTTTAGGACAGATGGATTGAGGTCACCTGTAATAAGAGGTTTTAGGACAGATGGATTGAGGTCACCTGTAATAAGAGGTTTTAGGACAGATGGATTGAGGTCACCTGTAATAAGAGGTTTTAGGACAGATGGATTGAGGTCACCTGTAATAAGAGGTTTTAGGACAGATGGATTGAGGTCACCTGTAATAAGAGGTTTTAGGACAGATGGATTGAGGTCACCTGTAATAAGAGGTTTTAGGACAGATGGATTGAGGTCACCTGTAATAAGAGGTTTTAGGACAGATGGATTGAGGTCACCTGTAATAAGAGGTTTTAGGACAGATGGATTGAGTCACCTGTAATTCAGATTTTAGGACAGATGGATTGAGGTCACCTGTAATAAGAGGTTTTAGGACAGATGGATTGAGGTCACCTGTAATAAGAGGTTTTAGGACAGAAAAGAAATGAGGTCACCTGTAAGAAGAGGTTTTAGGACAGATGGAGACAAGTAACGAGGAGACAAGGAACGAGGAGACAAGGAACCAGAAGGGGACAGATGAATTGAGACAAGGAAGAGGTTTTAGACAGATGGAATGAGGTCACAAGGAACGAGGAGACAATAAGAGAACCAGAAGGGAAGTGGAGACAATAAGTCAACGTCATGGAGACAAGGTTAGAGGAGACAAGGAACCAGAAGGGAAGTGGAGACAAGGAACGAGGAGACAAGGAACGAGGAGACAAGGAACGAGGAGACAAGGAACCAGAAGGGAAGTGGAGACAAGGAACGAGGAGACATGGAATGAGGAGACAAGGAACGAGGAGACAAGGAACCAGAAGGGAAGTGGAGACAAGGAACGAGGAGACAAGGAACGAGGAGACAAGGAACCAGAAGGGAAGTGGAGACAAGGAACGAGGAGACAAGGAATGAGGAGACAAGGAACGAGGAGACAAGGAACCAGAAGGGAAGTGGAGACAAGGAACGAGGAGACAAGGAACGAGGAGACAAGGAACCAGAAGGGAAGTGGAGACAAGGAACAAGGAGACAAGGAACGAGGAGACAAGGAACCAGAAGGGAAGTGGAGACAAGGAACGAGGAGACAAGGAACGAGGAGACAAGGAACCAGAAGGGAAATGGAGACAAGGAACGAGGTGACAAGGAACCAGAAGGGAAGTGAACCAGAAGGGAAGGAGACAAGGAACGAGGAGACAAGGAACGAGGAGACAAGGAACCAGAAGGGAAGTGGAGACAAGGAACGAGGAGACAAGGAACGAGGTGACAAGGAACCAGAAGGGAAGAGGAGACAAGGGAAGTGGAGACAAGGGAAGTGGAGACAAGGAACGAGGAGACAAGGAACGAGGAGACAAGGAACGAGAAGGGAAGAGGAGACAAGGAACGAGGAGACAAAGAGACAAGGAACGAGAAGGGAAGAGGAGACAAGGAACGAGGAGACAAGGAACCAGAAGAGGAGAGAAAGACGTCAGACAGAGTTGGATGTGCGTTCCAAATGACACCCTATTCCCTACATAAACGCACTATCCTACGGGCCCTGGTGAAAAGGTGTGCATTATATATAGGGTACAGGATGCCATTTGGGATGCAGATCCGTTTGTGAGGTGTATGCTCCATATAGGTACCTGGGTCTTTCTGGAGAGGGGTACGGGCTGCGAGGGGGAGGGGTACGGGGTACAGCAGGCCGGGGGGCGATGGTGGCTGCAGGGATCAAGCCGTGAGCTATGTGCCTCTAAATCAAAACAAACCTCATTAGGGGGAAGCGTTCACCACAACACAGGGAAGGTGAGGTGATGAGGTGTGAGGTGATGAGGTGTGAGGTGATGAGGTGTGAGGAGATGAGGTGTGAGGTGATGAGGTGTGAGGAGATGAGGTGTGAGGTGATGAGGTGTGAGGAGATGAGGTGTGAGGTGATGAGGTGATGAGGTGTGAGGTGATGAGGTGTGAGGTGTGAGGTGATGAGGTGTGAGGTGATGAGGTGTGAGGTGATGAGGTGTGAGGTGATGAGGTGTGAGGTGATGAGGTGTGAGGAGATGAGGTGTGAGGTGTGAGGTGATGAGGTGTGAGGTGATGAGGTGTGAGGTGATGAGGTGTGAGGTGATGAGGTGTGAGGAGATGAGGTTAACATGGTTGATGGTTATGGAGTTGACGAGGAGGATCTTTGAGACAAGTAGACTGACCAAAATGTTTCCAAATATGGTAAACACAGCATCACTTCCTGTATAACACACAAACTCCCACGTACCACAGCATCATTTCCTGTATAACACACAAACTCCCACGGACCACAGATTCACTTCCTGTATAACACACACACACACTCCCACGTACCACAGCATCACTTCCTGTATAACACATACACTCCCACGTACCACAGCATCACTTCCTGTATAACACGCACACTCCCACGGACTTCAGCATCACTTCCTGTATAACACACACACTCCCACGTACCACAGCATCACTTCCTGTATAACACACACACTCCCACGGACCACAGCATCACTTCCTGTATAACACACAGACTCCCACGGACCACAGCATCACTTCCTGTATAACACACACACTCCCACGGACCACAGCATCACTTCCTGTATAACACCCACACTCCCACGGACCACAGCATCACTTCCTGTATAACACCCACACTCCCACGGACCACAGCATCACTTCCTGTATAACAGCATCACACAGCATCACTTCCTGTATAACACACACACTCCCACGGACCACAGCATCACTTCCTGTATAACACACACACTCCCACGGACCACAGCATCACTTCCTGTATAACACACACTCCCACGGACCACAGCATCACTTCCTGTATAACACCCACACTCCCACGGACCACAGCATCACTTCCTGTATAACACCCACACTCCCACGGACCACAGCATCACTTCCTGTATAACACACACACTCCCACGGACCACAGCATCACTTCCTGTATAACACACACACTCCCACGGACCACAGCATCACTTCCTGTATAACACACACACTCCCACGGACCACAGCATCACTTCCTGTATAACACCCACACTCCCACGGACCACAGCATCACTTCCTGTATAACACCCACACTCCCACGGATCACAGCATCACTTCCTGTATAACACACACACTCCCACGGACCACAGCATCACTTCCTGTATAACACACACACTTCCACGGACCACAGCATCACTTCCTGTATAACACCCACACTCCCACGGACCACAGCATCACTTCCTGTATAACACCCCCATTGCTTTTCTGTTTGTCATATAGTGTTCAATGTAGAGGGGAGAGGGAGGTAAGTTGAGCCATCTTTTACCTACAGAATCGCTCGGGAGAAACGTTCCTCATCCAACCTGACAGAGCTTGAGAGGATCTGCAGACAGGAATGGGAGAAACTCCACAAATACAAGCTTGTAGCGTCATACCCAAGAATGACTTGTGGCTGTAATCGCTGCCAAAGGTACTTCAACAATGTAACAGAGTAAAGGGTCTGAATACTTATGGAAATGTGATAATTCAGCTTTTTATTTTTTATAAATTTGCAAAAAATAAAATAAATAAAACCCTGTTTTTGCAATGTTCTTATGGAATATTGTGTGTAGATTGATGAGGGGAAAAAACAACAACACTTTAATCCATTTTAGAGTAAGCCTCTTCCCTTCTCGAAGCAGAGCGACAAAGTTGGCTGGCTAACTAGTCCAGTAAGAAGCAGAGAGACTAAGTTGGCTGGCTAACTAGTCTAGTATGAAGCAGAGAGACTAAGTTGGCTGGCTAACTAGTCTAGTAAGAAGCAGAGAGACAAGTTGGCTGGCTAACTAGTCTAGTAAGAAGCATAGAGACAAAGTTGGCTGGCTAACTAGTCTAGTAAGAAGCATAGAGACAAAGTTGGCTGGCTAACTAGTCCAGTAAGAAGCAGAGAGACAAAGTTGGCTGGCTAACTAGTCTAGTAAGAAGCAGAGAGACAAAGTTGTCTGGCTAACTAGTCCAGTAAGAAGCAGAGAGACAGAGTTGGCTGGCTAACTAGTCCAGTAAGAAGCAGAGAGGCAAAGTTGGCTGGCTAACTAGTCTAGTAAGAAGCAGAGAGACAAAGCTGGCTGGCTAACTAGTCTAGTAAGAAGCAGAGAGACAAAGTCGGCTGGCTAACTAGTCTAGTAAGAAGCAGAGAGACAAAGTTGGCTGGCTAACTAGTCCAGTAAGAAGCAGAGAGGCAAAGTTGGCTGGCTAACTAGTCCAGTAAGAAGCAGAGAGGCAAAGTTGTCTGGCTAACTAGTCTAGTAAGAAGCAGAGAGACAAAGTTGTCTGGCTAACTAGTCCAGTAAGAAGCAGAGAGACAGAGTTGGCTGGCTAACTAGTCCAGTAAGAAGCAGAGAGGCAAAGTTGGCTGGCTAACTAGTCTAGTAAGAAGCAGAGAGACAAAGTTGGCTGGCTAACTAGTCTAGTAAGAAGCAGAGAGATAAAGTTGACTGGCTAATTAGTCTAGTAAGAAGCAGAGAGACAAAGCTGGCTGGCTAACTAGTCTAGTAAGAAGCAGAGAGACAAAGTCGGCTGGCTAACTAGTCTAGTAAGAAGCAGAGAGACAAAGTTGGCTGGCTAACTAGTCCAGTAAGAAGCAGAGAGGCAAAGTTGGCTGGCTAACTAGTCCAGTAAGAAGCAGAGAGGCAAAGTTGGCTGGCTAACTAGTCCAGTAAGAAGCAGAGACAAAGTTGACTGGCTAACTAGTCTAGTAAGAAGCAGAGACAAAGTTGGCTGGCTAACTAGTCTAGTAAGAAACAGAGGGACAAAGTTGGCTGGCTAACTAGTCTAGTAAGAAACAGAGGGACAAAGTTGGCTGGCTAACTAGTCCAGTAAGAAGCAGAGAGGCAAAGTTGGCTGGCTAACTAGTCCAGTAAGAAGCAGAGACAAAGTTGACTGGCTAACTAGTCTAGTAAGAAGCAGAGACAAAGTTGGCTGGCTAACTAGTCTAGTAAGAAACAGAGGGACAAAGTTGGCTGGCTAACTAGTCTAGTAAGAAGCAGAGACAAAGTTGGCTGGCTAATTAGTCTAGTAAGAAGCAGAGAGACAAAGTCGGCTGGCTAACTAGTCTAGTAAGAAGCAGAGAGACAAAGTTGGCTGGCTAACTAGTCTAGTAAGAAACAGAGGGACAAAGTTGACTGGCTAACTAGTCCAGTAAGAAGCAGAGACAAAGTTGGCTGGCTAACTAGTCTAGTAAGAAGCAGAGAGACAAAGTTGGCTGGCTAACTAGTCCAGTAAGAAGCAGAGAGACAAAGTTGGCTGGCTAACTAGTCCAGTAAGAAGCAGAGAGACAAAGTTGGCTGGCTAACTAGTCTAGTAAGAAGCAGAGCGACACAGTTGGCTGGCTAACTAGTCTAGTAAGAAGCAGAGCTGTCTGAGAGTCAGACTGAGGGAAGAGACTTGACTTACAAAGGCTTTCTTTCCACTTCTCCTGAAGCTAAATGTTGACATCCTGTCCTGATGTCGAATTGATGGTTGATTTGGTTGGAGGAAGACGTCGTTGATGTTTGTTGTTTTTAAGGAACTATAATAAAGAGTAGCTAACTATGTAGCTAATAAGACAATTTTTTTGTATTCACAATCTTCTGCTTTTTCATATTCAATAAGAGTCAAGACGTCTTTACAAGAAGACAACTACCCGACTCGTATCCAGACGCTTTGCACCTCAATACAACGGCTAGTTTCATTGGCTTATAGTAAAATGAGTAGCCACTCAGCGTTCAGCTTTAATCCTCTTAGCAACGCCACCATTTCTCATTTCACACACACTGCACGTGTCCCAACAGCAGGTGGCGCTATCATACCACGTTGGTTTGACCATACAAGGACCTGAAATTTAGATATTCTCTCTCTCTGTCTCTCTCTCTCTCAATTCAATTCAAGGGCTTTATTGGCATGGGAAACATGTGTTAACATTGCCAAAGCAAGTGAGGTAGATAATATATAAAGTGAAATAAACAATAAAAAATGAACAGTAAACATTACACATACAGAAGTTTCAAAACAATAAAGACATTACAAATGTCATATTATATATATATACAGTGTTTTAACAATGTACAAATAGTTAAAGGACACAATATCAAATAAATAAGCATAATATGGGTTGTATTTACAATGGTGTGTGTTCTTCACTGGTTGCCCTTTTCTGTCTCTCTCTCTCTCTCTCTCTCTCTCTCTCTCTCTCTCTCTCTCTCTCTGTCTCTCTCTCTCTCTCTCTCTGTCTCTCTCTCCCTCTCTTTCTCTCTCTCCCCCTCCTTCTCTCTCTCCCCCTCCCTCTCTTTCTCACACACACACACACTAGTGAAAAAAGTATTTAACTGGTCAAACCAGATTTGAATTATATACAGAATGTCTAGTCTACTTTTTCATTTCATGCTTATTTCCTGTGATTTTCCTTCTGCAGACTGGAAAGGTCTTATAGCTACTGTAACGTTGGTCTCATACACTACTAATTTCCCCTCATTCCTCTCACACACACACACACACACACACACACACACACACACACACACACACACACACACACACACACACACACACAAACACACAAACCACTCTGACATCAGTGCTGGCCTGCAGAAGCCTTCTCTCTTTAAAAACTCAGCCAAACCATCCAACCCACGACATCAGAAAGTGGAATCTGTGAGCACTTTAAAACCCATTAGGTCTCCGCAGGCTATGCAGTGCCTACGGTTCCCATGCTTCTAGTGTTCTACAAAGGTGAGAAGGACATGTTATAGTGCTTTAAACGTATATATAATCTGGGCTTGTGGAAGGTAAATGGGCAGTGATTCACAGTAGTGGATAGGCCTCAATGTAACACTATACGGGTATACTGTAAATACACATGTAGGAAACAGCTTGGTTTTCTCCTCTCTTCTCAAAGCTATTGAAAGTGTATAATAGAGAATTAAACAGAGCTTCTTTCATAGTCTTTTATAGAGTAGCAGGATATCAGTTGGAGTTTCAGGATTTCAGTTGGGGACGGGGGGAGGGTCAATGACAACAACAAAAAATCAGATAGATATTTAAGTAGACAAATGTTTCAAATAAAATACATTTACATTTAGTTTCTTTAGCAGATGCTCATGTCCACAGTGACTTACAGTGTGTTCAGCTACAGTAGAACTTTTCCCAATATCCAATAAACCAGTGGAATAGAGTACTTTAGGGGAACATACTTTAAAGTACTACTGAAGCAGTTCTGTGGTGTAATCTGTACTTTATGTATCAATACTCTTATCTTTACTTCACTACATTCCTAAACAAATTGGGTGTCGGGGGAAACGTACGGATTAAAACGTTTGTTTAGGAATGTAGTGAAGTAAAATAAGTAAAATAATGTTCTGATAAATATAAATGATGAAGGCTACCCTGCCACCCCTTTTTCAGCCTTACGTATATTTGTTTAGGAATGTAGTGAAGTAAAATAAAGTTGTCAAAAAATATAAATAATAAAGTATAATTATATTTTGAATGCTTAGCAAGACTGGAAAATTATCAAATTCACTGACTTATCAAAGTCATCCCGACTGCCTTTGATCTGATGGACTCACTAAACACACAGGCTTCCTTTAGTGTCCTCGTGTTAGAGTGTGCACATAGCTATACCAGTAAGAAGTAACTCATGTGGTATATTGTTTCATTCAATTTTTGTGAGCCGAGTCTGACAACCAAAATACTGTATCACAGATGAGACCAAAAAGTTCACCTGCCCCTTTAAGAACGGTAGTGCACGTGGTAGTGCGACCAGAGTCATGTCTGTGGCTTTGGGATTGAGTCTGACTAGTAGAAGAGATGTTTTCTCTATTCTAGTGGTTGAACCTCAATCATAGAAAATCAACCTGGCTTGTGAACAAAACTATGTAAATAGCCAAGAAACACAAGGACAAAAATGTTAATATTAACCCCCCATGTACCAAACTAGATGCTAGGTTTATATTAACCCCCCCAAACTAGATGCTAGGTTTATATTAACCCCCCAAACTAGATGCTAGGTTTATATTAACCCCCCCTGTACCAAACTAGATGCTAGGTTTATATTACCCCCCCAAACTAGATGCTAGGTTTATATTAACCCCCCCCAAACTAGATGCTAGGTTTATATTAACCAAACTAGATGCTAGGTTTATATTAACCCCCTGTACCAAACTAGATGCTAGGTTTATATTAACCCCCAAACTAGATGCTAGGTTTATATTAACCCCCTGTACCAAACTAGATGCTAGGTTTATATTAACCCCCTGTACCAAACTAGATGCTAGGTTTATATTAACCCCCCTGTACCAAACTAGATGCTAGGTTTATATTAACCCCCTGTACCAAACTAGATGCTAGGTTTATATTAACCCCCAAACTAGATGCTAGGTTTATATTAACCCCCCCTAGATGCTAGGTTTATATTACCAAAACTAGATGCTAGGTTTATATTAACCCCCTGTACCAAACTAGATGCTAGGTTTATATTAACCCCCAAACTAGATGCTAGGTTTATATTAACCCCCCATGAACCAAACTAGATGCTAGGTTTATATTAACCCCTGTACCAAACTAGATGCTAGGTTTATATTAACCCCCAAACTAGATGCTAGGTTTATATTAACCCCCTGTACCAAACTAGATGCTAGGTTTATATTAACCCCCAAACTAGATGCTAGGTTTATATTAACCCCCCTGTACCAAACTAGATGCTAGGTTTATATTAACCCCCAAACTAGATGCTAGGTTTATATTAACCCCCCTGTACCAAACTAGATGCTAGGTTTATATTAACCCCCCTGTACCAAACTAGATGCTAGGTTTATATTAACCCCCTGTCCCAAACTAGATGCTAGGTTTATATTAACCCCCCATGTACCAAACTAGATGCTAGGTTTATATTAACCCCGCTGTACCAAACTAGATGGTAGGTTTATATTAACCCCGCTGTACCAAACTAGATGCTAGGTTTATATTAACCCCGCTGTACCAAACTAAATGCTAGGTTTATATTAACCCCCCATGTACCAAACTAGATGCTAGGTTTATATTAACCCTGCTGTACCAAACTAGATGCTAGGTTTATATTAACCCCCCCAAACTAGATGCTAGGTTTATATTAACCCCCCCCCCATGAACCAAACTAGATGCTAGGTTTATATTAACCCCCCCTAACTAGATGCTTGGTTTATATTAACCCCCCATGAACCAAACTAGATGCTAGGTTTATATTAACCCCCTGTACCAAACTAGATGCTAGGTTTATATTAACCCCCCAAACTAGATGCTAGGTTTATATTACCCCCCTGTACCAAACTAGATGCTAGGTTTATATTAACCCCCCAAACTAGATGCTAGGTTTATATTACCCCCCTGTACCAAACTAGATGCTAGGTTTATATTAACCCCCAAACTAGATGCTAGGTTTATATTACCCCCCAAACTATACCAAACTAGATGCTAGGTTTATATTAACCCCCAAACTAGATGCTAGGTTTATATTAACCCCCTGTACCAAACTAGATGCTAGGTTTATATTAACCCCCCTGTACCAAACTAGATGCTAGGTTTATATTAACCCCGCTGTACCAAACTAAATGCTAGGTTTATATTAACCCCCATGTACCAAACTAGATGCTAGGTTTATATTAACCCTGCTGTACCAAACTAGATGCTAGGTTTATATTAACCCCCCCAAACTAGATGCTAGGTTTATATTAACCCCCCCCCCCCATGAACCAAACTAGATGCTAGGTTTATATTAACCCCCAAACTAGATGCTAGGTTTATATTAACCCCCTGTACCAAACTAGATGCTAGGTTTATATTAACCCCCCCCATGTACCAAACTAGATGCTAGGTTTATATTAACCCCCTGTACCAAACTAGATGCTAGGTTTATATTAACCCCCCATGTACCAAACTAGATGCTAGGTATATATTAACCCCCCATGTACCAAACTAGATGCTAGGTTTATATTAACCCCGCTGTACCAAACTAGATGCTAGGTTTATATTAACCCCCTGTACCAAACTAGATGCTAGGTTTATATTAACCCCCCTGCACCAAACTAGATGCTAGGTTTATATTAACCCCCCAAACTAGATGCTAGGTTTATATTAACCCCCAAACTAGATGCTAGGTTTATATTAACCCCCTGTACCAAACTAGATGCTAGGTTTATATTACCCCCTGTACTCCAAACTAGATGCTAGGTTTATATTAACCCCCCTGTACCAAACTAGATGCTAGGTTTATATTAACCCCGCTGTACCAAACTAGATGCTAGGTTTATATTAACCCCCCTGTACCAAACTAGATGCTAGGTTTATATTAACCCCCCCAAACTAGATGCTAGGTTTATATTGTAATGACCTGACTAGATCATAAATGAACAATTGTCCAGACAGAGGCTTGAGTTTGCGAATTGACGGTTTATTGAACCAACTTTACACAGGCTACTGTTTGGGCCGTAGCACACGCCAAATAGATGACAGATAACCCACAAGCCAATTGTGACCTTCTCTTGTGAAGCCCAGACGTAAGAGAGAGAGAACAAAGGCTGAACCTGGTCTTAACTTCCAATGCCCAACCCCCCTCCACGCCACTCCGCCAACCACCAGGATGCCCGGCATCAGAACATTCCAGGCATTCCCGTGATTGGCAGATAGCAGGTTGATTGACATGTCGGACCCCGCGAACACCGGGTACTGGTCAGTACAACACAACCACCTCCTAGCCTAGCACATAACACACAGCTGTCTGTGCGGGTCGCTACACAGCCCCCCCACCACAAAGTCCCTCGTCCCCGAGGGAACAAACAAAGTCTCTGAAGCGACCCGGAGGTCTCCTTTGCCTGCGTGGCCGTGATGGTCGCAGAGTGCCCCTCTGGGAACCAGGGGATGAAGGCAGGGATATGGGGGACAAGGAAGCGGAACGGGTAAAAAGTCCTCCACAGTCCGTGGTTCTGGGGAACCACGCGGTGACACAGGGGGAGACAGGGGGAGTGGGCTGTCTGGAGCCTTGTCTGCGGCACCTGAGGGTGGGTGCCTGGAGAATGTCATTGCCAGAGAGGGGAATTGTGGGGGTTCCTGGGGTTTGGGGAGAAGAGGCCCCTCTGTATGGGGCTAACCTGTCCCGGTGCAGTGCCACCTTTCTCCCCTGGGAGGAAGCTGCACCACCTGGTACACAACCTCCCTACCCTCTCCAGGACACTGCAGGGTCCCACCCAGTGACTGTCCAACTTGGGGCATCTGCCTTTTTTCCTTAGGGGGCTGTAGACCCAGACCAGCTCCCCAGCCACAAAGTGCCTTCCCGGGTGTGCACGTCATAGTTCCTTTTCTGCCTCACACCTGCATTCACCAGCTGCTCTCTGGGGTGAAGGTGACCTGGGCTGTCTCCAGGCGGTCCTGGAGTCTCCGGGCATACTCCGACACTGCCCCGGAGGAACATGAGGGCTATCCAGGGGCCGGACCAAACGCCATCTCCGTTAGGGGTGCGGGTCTCTCTCCCAGCATGAGGAGGGCAGGCGTGCAGGAGGTGGAGTCTTGGACAGCGGAGCGGCATGCCATGAGGACCATAGGCAGGTGCTTGTCCCAGTCACGCTGGTGTTTGGAAGAGACGATGGCCAGCTGCTGTCCAAGCGTTTTGTTGAAGTGCTCCACAAGGCCATCACTTTGAGGATGGAGAGGAAAAGTCAGTGCGGGTCTTGTGCATACCCAGCCTCTCACACATGGTGGCGAACACACGGGACTCAAAGTTTCTGCCTTGGTCAGCTGTGGATGGACTCTGCAGCTCCAAACCTGCTGAACATCCCCCTGTCAGGGTCCTGCACAGACGATGGTCTCTGCCTCCTGGTCAGGCAGAGCATAGGCCTCGGGCCATTTTGTGAAATAGTCCATGGCCGTGAGCACCCAGCGGTTTCCACTGTCTGTGGTGGGGAACGGCCCAACTACATCCACTCCCACCCTCTCCATGGGAGCAGGGCACCCCCTCCACAGTGACAGGGACATGACAAAAGTCCCCAACACAGGTCCGGCCCACCACAACAACAGGCTCCATCCGCTTGCCCTCGTCTGCTTCTGGGGGAAGTGGAGCCTTGCTTCCCCGTCTGTGCCGGTGGGCTCCTCCTGAAGATGATGGTGGTTGGGATAGAAAGCCAGGGGTCCGCACTACCCGGTCTATGCGGACCCCGAGCCGTTTCCCTGAGCTCTGGGGGACATGGGGCAATCTCGGCGCAGATGGCCTGGCTGGCCACAACCCCAGCAGACCCTGGGACCAGGGCTTGTGTTTCGTGCCGCCTGTAGCGACACAGCCCGAATGAGTTCTGTCATTTCGGCCACCCAAGCAGGCTTTTCCGGCTCCGGGCTGCTCTGCCCCCAGCTCGCACAGAGGGTGTGTCTCCCTGCACCCCCACCAAAGCCCCAGCTGAAGCCCCAGCCCACACCAGCTCCCTCTCCAAAGCCATCTCCAAGGCTGTCTGCAATGACTCAGGATGAGCCAGCTGGGTCTGTATGCGCAGCTCCGTAGGGGAGAGCGCCTGTATGAACTGGTCCCGTGCTAGCTCGCTCTGCACGGAGGGGGCATGTGAGCATATGCCCGCCGAGAGAGGCTCTCAATGTCATTAGCTAGCACCCGTAGAGGCTCTCCAGGCTGCCTGCGTCTATTCCTCAGTTCGGAGCGCAGTAGCCCGGGCTGTACACACTGTCCATAGCGCCTCCTCAGTGCTCCCACTAGAGCACCATAATCATGCCTGTCCTCGGGGCTAATCAATATCAAACAGGCCAGAGCTTCATCCGTGAGGCATAAAGCCAACTGCAGTGCCCTTTCTTCATCCGACCACCCCCTAAAATGAGCTAACAGTTCAAACTGAGCATGAAAAGCTTCCCAATCCGCCTTACCGGAATACTTCGGGGTCTTAACAGATACGGACGCAGCCGGGGAACTGGGCGCCGCCATGTTTGTTTACATCCTGAGCCCCAGATTCCTCGTCACGCCGCGTCGATTCGCCGCCACCGGTCCGCCCACCAGAATCCGCGCGAAATACACTCGACGAAGCACTCATGCCCGCTTCAGCGGCCATCACTCTAACGTCCTCCCTCAAGCGGCCTCTGAGCTCCGACGCCCTGGCGATCTCCTCAGACAGAACCCCCGACGTCCATTCACACGCACCTCCTTGGCCATAATCGTCCCCTACCTCCACCTTCACTTTCGGATTCCCTCGAAGCATTTTCAATCCCCGTTCTCACCTACGGTAGCTAGCCACATAAGTCAGCTAGCTAGCTGGCTAACTTGTATCAACGTTTTTACTTCTGACACCAATGTAATGACCTGACTAGATCATAAATGAACAATTGTCCAGACAGAGGCTTGAGTTTGCGAATTGACGGTTTATTGAACCAACTTTACACAGGCTACTGTTTGGGCCGTAGCACACGCCAAATAGATGACAGATAACCCACAAGCCAATCGTGACCTTCTCTTGTGAAGCCCAGACGTAAGAGAGAGAGAACAAAGGCTGAACCTAGTCTTAACTTCCAATGCCCAACCCCCCTCCACGCCACTCCGCCAACCACCAGGATGCCCGGCATCAGAACATTCCAGGCATTCCCGTGATTGGCAGATAGCAGGTTGATTGACATGTCGGACCCCGCGAACACCGGGTACTGGTCAGTACAACACAACCACCTCCTAGCCTAGCACATAACACACAGCTGTCTGTGCGGGTCGCTACAATATTAACCACCCTGTACCAAACTAGATGCTAGGTTTATATTAACCCCCCCCTGTACCAAACTAGATGCTAGGTTTATATTAACCCCCCCCCTGTACCAAACTAGATGCTAGGTTTATATTAACCCCCCTGTACCAAACTAGATGCTAGGTTTATATTAACCCCCCTGTACCAAACTAGATGCTAGGTTTATATTAACCCCCCCTGTACCAAACTAGATGCTAGGTTTATATTAACCCCCCCTGTACCAAACTAGATGCTAGGTTTATATTAACCCCGCTGTACCAAACTAGATGCTAAGTTTATATTAACCCCCAAACTAGATGCTAGGTTTATATTAACCCCCTGTACCAAACTAGATGCTAGGTTTATATTAACCCCCCCCATGTACCAAACTAGATGCTAGGTTTATATCAACCCCCTGTACCAAACTAGATGCTAGGTTTATATTAACCCCCCATGTACCAAACTAGATGCTAGGTTTATATTAACCCCCCCCCATGTACCAAACTAGATGCTAGGTTTATATTAACCCCGCTGTACCAAACTAGATGCTAGGTTTATATTAACCCCCCAAACTAGATGCTAGATTTATATTAACCCCCTGTACCAAACTAGATGCTAGGTTTATATTAACCCCCAAACTAGATGCTAGGTTTATATTAACCTAGCCCTGTACCAAACTAGATGCTAGGTTTATATTAACCCCCATGTACCAAACTAGATGCTAGGTTTATATTAACCCCCTCCTCTACCAAACTAGATGCTAGGTTTATATTAACCCCCCAAACTAGATGCTAGGTTTATATTAACCCCCCCCATGAACCAAACTAGATGCTAGGTTTATATTAACCCCCTAACTAGATGCTTGGTTTATATTAACCCCCCAAACTAGATGCTAGGTTTATATTAACCAAACTAGATGCTAGGTTTATATTAACCCCCCCCCCCTGTACCAAACTAGATGCTAGGTTTATATTAACCCCCCCAAACTAGATGCTAGGTTTATATTAACCCCCTGTACCAAACTAGATGCTAGGTTTATATTAACCCCCCCCAAACTAGATGCTAGGTTTATATTAACCCCCCTAGGTTTATATTAACCCCCAAACTGTACCAAACTAGATGCTAGGTTTATATTAACCCCCCAAACTAGATGCTAGGTTTATATTAACCCCCCTGTACCCCCTATACCAAACTAGATGCTAGGTTTATATTAACCCCCAAACTAGATGCTAGGTTTATATTAACCCCCCCAAACTAGATGCTAGGTTTATATTAACCCCCTGTACCAAACTAGATGCTAGGTTTATATTAACCCCCTGTACCAAACTAGATGCTAGGTTTATATTAACCCCCCAAACTGTTTACCAAACTAGATGCTAGGTTTATATTAACCCCCACCAAACTAGATGCTAGGTTTATATTAACCCCCCTGTACCAAACTAGATGCTAGGTTTATATTAACCCCCAAACTAGATGCTAGGTTTATATTAACCCCCCCCATGAACCAAACTAGATGCTAGGTTTATATTAACCCCCCAAAACTAGATGCTAGGTTTACCAAACTAGATGCTAGGTTTATATTAACCCCCCCCTGTACCAAACTAGATATTAACCCCCTGTACCAAACTAGATGCTAGGTTTATATTAACCTAGGTTTATATTAACCAAACTAGATGCTAGGTTTATATTAACCCCCCAAAACTAGATGCTAGGTTTATATTAACCCCCTGTACCAAACTAGATGCTAGGTTTATATTAACCCCCCTGTACCAAACTAGATGCTAGGTTTATATTAACCCCCTGTACCAAACTAGATGCTAGGTTTATATTAACCCCCTGTACCAAACTAGATGCTAGGTTTATATTAACCCCCTAGATGCTAGGTTTATATTAACTCCAAACTAGATGCTAGGTTTATATTAACCCCCCTGTACCAAACTAGATGCTAGGTTTATATTAACCCCCTGTACCAAACTAGATGCTAGGTTTATATTAACCCCCTGTACCAAACTAGATGCTAGGTTTATATTAACCCCCTGTACCAAACTAGATGCTAGGTTTATATTAACCCCCTGTAAACTAGATGCTAGGTTT
>NC_088422.1:102498938-102553287 GCF_034236695.1 Oncorhynchus nerka
AAACAGCACCACCTCTGACAGTAGAGGGAAACAGCACCTCAGACAGTAGAGAAACAGTAGAGGAAACAGCACCACCTCAGACAGTAGAGGAAACAGCACCACCTCAGACAGTAGAGAGAAACAGCACCACCTCAGACAGTAGAAACAGCACCACCTCGAAACAGCACCACCTCAGACAGTAGAGGAAACAGCACCACCTCAGACAGTAGACCTCAGACAGTAAACAGCACCACCTCAGACAGTAGAGGAAACAGCACCACCTCAGACAGTAGAGGAAACAGCACCACCTCAGACAGTAGAGGAAACAGCACCACCTCAGACAGTAGAGGAAACAGCACCACCTCAGACAGTAGAGTAGAAACAGCACCACCTGAGACAGTAGAGGAAACAGCACCACCAGACAGTAGAGGAAACAGCACCACCTCAGACAGTAGAGGAAACAGCACCACCTCAGACAGTAGGGAAACAGCACCACCTCAGACAGTAGAGGAAACAGCACCACCTCAGACAGTAGAGGAAACAGCACCACCTCCAGACAGTAGAGGAAACGGCACCACCTCGGGCAGTAGAGGAAACAGCACCACCTCAGACAGACAGCACCACCTCAGACAGGAGGAAACAGCACCACCTCAGACAGTAGAGGAAACAGCACCACCTCAGACAGTAGAGGAAACAGCACCACCTCAGACAGTAGAGGAAACAGCACCACCTCAGACAGTAGAGGAAACAGCACCACCTCAGACAGTAGAGGAAACAGCACCACCTCAGACAGTAGAGGAAACAGCACCACCTCAGACAGTAGAGGAAACAGCACCACCAGACAGTAGAGAACCTCACAGCAGCACCACCTCAGACAGTAGAGGAAACAGCACCACCTCAGACAGTAGAGGAAACCGCACCACCTCAGACAGTAGAGGAAACAGCACCACCTCAGACAGTAGAGGAAACAGCACCACCTCAGACAGTAGAGGAAAAGCACCACCTCAGACAGTAGGGGAAACAGCACCACCTCAGACAGTAGGGAAACAGCCCACCTCAGACAGTAGAGGAAACAGCACCACCTCAGACAGTAGAGGAAACAGCACCACCTCAGACAGTAGAGGAAACAGCACATCACCTCAGACAGTAGAGGAAACAGCACCACCTCAGACAGGGGAAACAGCACCACCTCCAGACAGTAGAGGAAACAGCACCACCTCAGACAGTAGGGAGAAACAGCACCACCTCAGACAGTAGGGGAAAGAGGAAACAGCACCACCTCAGACAGTAGAGGAAACAGCACCACCTCAGACAGTAGAGGAACAGTAGGGAAACAGCACCACCTCAGACAGTAGAGGAAACAGCACCACCTCAGACAGTAGAGGAAACAGCACCACCTCAGACAGTAGAGGAAACAGCACCACCTCAGACAGTAGAGGAAACAGCACCACCTCAGACAGTAGGAGAAACAGCACCACCTCAGACAGTAGGGGAAACAGCACCACCTCAGACAGTAGGAAACAGAAAGACAGCACCACCTCAGACAGTAGAGGAAACAGCACCACCTCAGACAGTAGAGGAAACAGCACCACCTCAGACAGTAGAGGAAACAGCACCACCTCAGACAGTAGAGGAAACAGCACCACCTCAGACAGTAGAGGAAACAGCACCACCTCAGACAGTAGGAAACAGCACCACCTGAGACAGTAGAGGAAACAGCACCACCTCAGACAGTAGAGGAAACAGCACCACCTCAGACAGTAGAGGAAACAGCACCACCTCAGACAGTAGAGGAAACAGCACCACCTCAGACAGTAGAGGAAACAGCACCACCTCAGACAGTAGAGGAAACAGCACCACCTCAGACAGTAGAGGAAACAGCACCACCTCAGACAGTAGAGGAAACAGCACCACCTCAGACAGTAGAGGAAAACAGCACCACCTCAGACAGTAGAGGAAACAGCACCACCTCAGACAGTAGAGGAAACAGCGCCACCTCAGACAGTAGGGGAAACAGCACCACCTCAGACAGTAGAGGAAACAGCACCACCTCAGACAGTAGAGGAAACAGCACCACCTCAGACAGTAGAGGAAACAGCACCACCTCAGACAGTAGAGGAAACAGCACCACCTCAGACAGTAGAGGAAACAGCACCACCTCAGACAGTAGGGGAAACAGCACCACCTCAGACAGTAGAGGAAACAGCACCACCTCAGACAGTAGAGGAAACAGCACCACCTCAGACAGTAGAAACAGCACCACCTCAGAAACAGCACCACCTCAGACAGTAGAGGAAACAGCACCACCTCAGACAGTAGGGGAAACAGCACCACCTCAGACAGTAGGGGAAACAGCACCACCTCAGACAGTAAGGAAACAGCACCACCTCAGACAGTAGGGGAAACAGCACCACCTCAGACAGTAGGGGAAACAGCACCACCTCAGACAGTAGAGGAAACAGCACCACCTCAGACAGTAGGGGAAACAGCACCACCTCAGACAGTAGAGGAAACAGCACCACCTCAGACAGTAGAGGAAACAGCACCACCTCAGACAGTAGAGGAAACAGACCAACCTCAGGAAACAGCACCACCTCAGACAGTAGGGGAAACAGCCCCACCTCAGACAGTAGAGGAAACAGCACCACCTCAGACAGTAGAGGAAACAGCACCACCTCAGACAGTAGAGGAAACAGCACCACCTCAGACAGTAGGGGAAGTAGAGGAAACAGCACCACCTCAGACAGTAGAGGAAACAGCACCACCAGACAGTAGGGGAAACAGCACCACCTCAGACAGTAGAGGAAACAGCACCACCTCAGACAGTAGAGGAAAACAGCACCACGGCATTCCAATAAAAGCAGTATACATTCCGTTGTTCTATCGTGATGATGTCACAGTGGGAAAATAATGTGTTGTTGTTTATGGTAACGTCTTTGTTGTTGTAATACATTTAGTTGTTTTGTCAACCATACGTTTTGTTTTCTGTCCCTGTTCTCTCTTCTCCCTGTAGTTTTGACAGACGCTCCCCCAACCCCGTGGCTGTAACCTTCTAATGTAGTGTTCCCTGTGTGGACAACACCTGTGAAATTCCTGGTCTCCTGCAGCGTTTTGGATCTTACTCTATCAGATCCTCCTCTCCACCCTCTCAGGGCTGGGTGTATCAGGCTCTGCCTCCTCTCCACCCTCTCAGGGCTGGGTGTCTCAGGCTCTATCAGATCCTCCTCTCCACCCTCTCAGGGCTGGGAGTCTCAGGCTCTATCAGATCCTTCTCCACTCCAGGGCTGGTCGTCTCAGGCTCTATCAGATCCTCCTCTCCACCTCTCAGGGCTGGTCGTCTCAGGCTCTATCAGGTCCTCCTCTCCACCCTCTCAGGGCTGGGCCGCTCAGGCTCTATCAGATCCTCCTCTCCACCCTCTCAGGGCTGGGCTGGGCGTCTCAGGCTCTGCCTCCTCTCCACCCTCTCAGGGCTGGGCGTCTCAGGCTCTATCAGATCCTCCTCTCCCACCCTCTCAGGGCTGGGCGTCTCAGGCTCTATCAGATCCTCCTCTCCACCCTCTCAGGGCTGGGCGTCTCAGGCTCTGCCTCCTCTCCACCCTCTCAGGGCTGGGCGTCTCAGGCTCTATCAGATCCTCCTCTCCACCCTCTCAGGGCTGGGCGTCTCAGGCTCTATCAGATCCTCCTCTCCACCCTCTCAGGGCTGGGTGTCTCAGGCTCTATCAGGCCTACTCTCCACCCTCTCAGGGCTGGGTGTCTCAGGCTCTGCCTCCTCTCCACCCCTCAGGGCTGGGTCTCAGGCTCTATCAGATCCTCCTCTCCACCTCCTCTAGGGCACATGGGTGTCTAAACCCTACCTTCAGGCTATGGTCTTCAGCCTACCTTCCACCCCCAACTCAGGCTATGGGTCAGATCCCAACCCTCACTCTGTTCTAAACCCCTATGGGCGCCTCACACCCCAACCCAAGAGCACTCTGTTCTAAACCCCTACCTTCAGGCTATGGTCACATCCCAACCTCTGAGCACTCTGTCCTAAACCCCTACCTTCAACACATCCCAACCCGAGCACTCTGTTCTAAACCCCTACCTTCAGGCTATGGTCACATCCCAACCTACCTTCAGAGGTCACACTCTGTCTAAACCCTACCCGAGCACTCTGTTCTAAAACCCCTACCTATGGTCACATCCCAACCACTCTGAGCACTCTGTTCTAAACCCCTACCTTCAGACTATGGTCACATCCCAACCTGAGCACTCTGTCCTAAACCCCCTAACACATCCCAACCCGAGCACTCTGTTCTAAACCCCTACCTTCAGACCACATCCCAGCACTCTGTTCCTAAACCCCTACCTTCAGACTATGGTCACATCCCAACCCGAGCACTCTGTTCTAAACCCCTACCTTCAGACTATGGTCACATCCCAACCTGAGCACTCTGTTCCTAAACCCCTACCTTCAACACAACCCAACCCGAGCACTCTGTTCTAAACCCCTACCTTCAGACTATGGTCACATCCCAACCCGAGCACTCTGTTCCCCCTACCTTCAGGCTATGGTCACATCCCAACCTGAGCACTCTGTCCTAAACCCCTACCTTCAACACACCCCCAACCCGAGCACTCTGTTCTAAACCCCTACCTTCAGACTATGGTCACATCCCAACCCGAGCACTCTGTTCTAAACCCCTACCTTCAACACACCCCAACCCAAGCACTCTGTTCTAAACCCCTACCTTCAGACTATGGTCACATCCCAACCTGAGCACTCTGTCCTAAACCCCTACCTTCAACACATCCCAACCCGAGCACTCTGTTCTAAACCCCTACCTTCAGACTATGGTCACATCCCAACCTGAGCACTCTGTTCTAAACCCCTACCTTCAGACTATGGTCACATCCCAACCTGAGCACTCTGTCCTAAACCCCTACCTTCAATACACCCCAACCTGAGCACTCTGTCCTAAACCCCCTACCTTCAATACACCCCAACCCGAGCACTCTGTTCTAAACCCCTACCTTCAGACTATGGTCACATCCCAACCTGAGCACTCTGTTCTAAACCCCTACCTTCAGACTATGGTCACATCCCATCCTGAGCACTCTGTCCTAAACCCCTACCTTCAATACACCCCAACCCGAGGCACTCTGTTCTAAACCCTACCTTCAGACTATGGTCACATCCCAACCCGACCACTCTGTTCTAAAACCCCTACCTTCAGACTATGGTCACATCCCAACCTGAGCACTCTGTCCTAAACCCCTACCTTCAACACACCCCAACCTGAGCACTCTGTTCTAAAACCCTACCTTCAGGCTATGGTCACACCCCAACCCGAGCACTCTGTTCTAAAACCCTACCTTCAGGCTATGGTCACACCCCAACCCGAGCACTCTGTTCTAAAACCCTACCTTCAGGCTATGGTCACACCCAACCCGACCACTCTGTTCTAAACCCCTACCTTCAGACTATGGTCACATCCCAACCTGAGCACTCTGTCCTAAACCCCTACCTTCAATACACCCCAACCCGAGCACTCTGACTTCTAAAACCCCTACCTTCAGACTATGGTCACATCCCAACCTGAGCACTCTGTTCTAAACCCCTACCTTCAGACTATGGTCACATCCCAACCTGAGCACTCTGTTCTAAACCCTACCTGCAGGCTATGGTCACATCCCAACCCGAGCACTCTGTTCTAAACCCCTACCTTCAGACTATGGTCACATCCCAACCCGAGCACTCTGTCCTAAACCCTACCTTCAACACACCCCAACCCGAGCACTCTGTTCTAAACCCCACCTTCAACACACCCCAACCCGAGCACTCTGTTCTAAACCCCTACCTTCAGGCTATGGTCACATCCCAACCTGAGCACTCTGTTCTAAACCCCTACCTTCAGACTATGGTCACACCCCAACCCAAGCACTCTGTACCTTCAAAATCCCAACCCCTACCTTCAACACATCCCACATCCCAACCGAGCACTCTGTTCTAAACCCTACCTTCAGGCTATGGTCACATCCCAACCTGAGCACTCTGTTCTAAACCCCTACCTTCAGACTATGGTCACATCCCAACCTGAGCACTCTGTTCTAAACCCCTACCTTCAGACTATGGTCACATCCCAACCCGAGCACTCTGTTTCTAAACCCCTACCTTCAACACACCCCAACCTGAGCACTCTGTTCTAAACCCCTACCTTCAGACTATGGTCACATCCCAACCCGAGCACTCTGTTCTAAACCCCTACCTTCAGGCTATGGTCACACCCCAACCCGAGCACTCTGTTCTAAACCCCTACCTTCAAGACACCCCAACCTGAGCACTCTGTCCTAAACCCCTACCTGCAGGCTATGGTCACATCCCAACCCGAGCACTCTGTTCTAAACCCCTACCTTCAGACTATGGTCACACCCCAACCCGAGCACTCTGTCCTAAACCCCTACCTTCAGACTATGGTCACATCCCAACCCGAGCACTCTGTTCTAAACCCCTACCTTCAACACACCCCAACCCGAGCACTCTGTTCTAAACCCCTACCTTCATCACACCCCAACCCGAGCACTCTGTTCTAAACCCCTACCTTCAACACATCCCAACCTGAGCACTCTGTTCTAAACCCCTACCTTCAGGCTATGGTCACATCCCAACCCGAGCACTCTGTTCTAAACCCCAACCACTTCAAAGAGTATCTTAACCCCCACCCTCTCTCTCACTTGACCTTACTTCCCTACTAGTCTACTGTGCTGATATGCTACTTTATTGAGATGTTACGTCATTTATTTACTCTGACTGAGGTATGTGGTTGTCCCACCTAGCTATCTTAAGATGAATGCCTCTGGGTCAGTTCCTATGACTGAGATATGTGGTTGTCCCACCTAGCTATCTTAAGATGAATGGCTCTGGGTCAGTTCCTATGACTGAGATATGTGGTTGTCCCACCTAGCTATCTTAACATGATTTCACTAACTGTAAATCACTCTGGATAATAGGTGTATGCTAAATCAGGATTATGTGATGTTCAATTTGATTTCAATTAACCTAGTACACTATTGATTGTTGAAGAACATAACGTTATGAGCCTTATGAGTGTATATCTGTCTGGCTGACTGTTGTTGTCATACAGTGCCTGGAGGATTTCCAAAGCCCAAAATAAACCTCATACCTGCCTTTTTGTTTGTCCTTATGAGATTGGGATGTTTATGGAAACACTGGACTCACAGTTGACAGTTGGTTTGGGCGGGGGAGGGAGAGGAACAGAGGGGATGGGGGCTGTGGGGAGGGGGGCTGTGGGTGGGAGGAGTAACAGAGGGTGGGGGCTGTGGGGGCGGGGGCGGGGGGGGAGAGGAACAGAGGGGATGGGGCTGTGGGGCGGGGGGGCTGTGGGTGGGAGGAGTAACAGAGGGGTGGGGGCTGTGGGGGGCGGGGGGCGGGGGGAGAGGAACAGAGGGGATGGGGGCTGTGGGGGCGGGGGGGCTGTGGGTGGGAGGAGTAACAGAGGGGTGGGGGCTGTGGGCGGGGGCTGTGGGTGGGAGGAGGAACAGAGGGGGTGGGGATGGGGGAGGAGGAACAGAGGGGATGGGGTCGTGGGTGGGAGGAGGAACAGAGGGGATGGGGTGGGTGGGGGCGGAGGAACAGAGGGGGTGTGGGGGGGACACAGGTATAAAAAATATTTTAAAAAATAAAAAGATTTCTTAACAGGGCATGTTTTTTTTTTACCCAAACACAGGTCAGAAACATACCATCAGCTCACTTCACAGCTTGAAACGATGCCGGTGGTGCTATCCAATCGGATCCTTTTCTATAGCACCACTGGTAGGTATGTTGTCTGGGAGGGTGGTCAGGTGTGTTGGGGTCAGAAGACCACTGGTTGGTATGTTGTCTGGGAGTTGTCTGGGAGAGGTGGTCTGGGAGGGTGGTCAGGTGTTGTGACCAGAAGACCACTGGTTGGTACGTTGTCTGGGAGGGTGGTCAGGTGTGTTTGTGACCAGAACACCACTGGTTGGTACGTTGTCAGGGAGGGTGGTCAGGTGTGTTTGTGACCAGAAGACCACTGGTTGGTACGTTGTCTGGGAGGGTGGTCAGGTGTGTTTGTGACCAGAACACCACTGGTTGGTACGTTGTCAGGGAGGGTGGTCAGGTGTGTTTGTGACCAGAAGACCACTGGTTGGTATGTTCTCTGGGAGGGTGGTCAGGTGTGTTTGTGACCAGAAGACCACTGGTTGGTATGTTCTCTGGGAGGGTGGTCAGGTGTGTTTGTGATCAGAAGACCACTGGTTGGTACAGGGGAAGACCACTGGTTGGTATGTTGTCTGGGAGGGTGGTCAGGTGTGTTTGTGATCAGAAGACCACTGGTTGGTATGTTCTCTGGGAGGGTGGTCAGGTGTGTTTGTGATCAGAAGACCACTGGTTGGTATGTTCTCTGGGAGGGTGGTCAGGTGTGTTTGTGATCAGAAGACCACTGGTTGGTATGTTCTCTGGGAGGGTGGTCAGGTGTGTTTGTGATCAGAAGACCACTGGTTGGTATGTTCTCTGGGAGGGTGGTCAGGTGTGTTTGTGATCAGAAGACCACTGGTTGGTATGTTCTCTGGGAGGGTGGTCAGGTGTGTTTGTGATCAGAAGACCACTGGTTGGTATGTTCTCTGGGAGGGTGGTCAGGTGTGTTTGTGATCAGAAGACCACTGGTTGGTATGTTCTCTGGGAGGGTGGTCAGGTGTGTTTGTGATCAGAAGACCACTGGTTGGTATGTTGTCAGGGAGGGTGGTCAGGTGTGTTTGTGATCAGAAGACCACTGGTTGGAGTTAATAAGGGACAGTGGAGGTGTGTTTGTTCAGAAGACCACTGATGTAGGTTTCAGAGGTACAGTAGGATAGGAGACAGGCCTTATAGATCCCAGGTAGACTCTACTGAGATGTACAATAGGGATAGGAGACAGGCCTTATAGATCCCAGGTAGAATCTCTACTGAGAGGTATAGTAGGATAGGAGACAGGCCTTATAGATCCCAGGTAGAATCTCTACTGAGAGGTACAGTAGGATAGGAGACAGGCCTTATAAATCCCAGGTAGAATCTCTACTGAGAGGTACAGTAGGATAGGAGACAGGCCTTATAGATCCCAGGTGGAATCTCTACTGAGAGGTACAGTACAATAGGAGACAGACCTTATAGATCCCAGGTAGAATCTCTACTGAGAGGTACAGTAGGATAGGAGACAGGCATTATAGATCCCAGGTAGAATCTCTACTGAGAGGTACAGTAGGATAGGAGACAGGCCTTATAGATCCCAGGTAGAATAGGGTGCCATGCCCTATGGGTCCTAGGATAAAAGCAGGGCACTATGTAGGGAATAGGGTGCCATGCCCTATGGGTCCTGGTTAAAAGCAGGGCACTATGTAGGGAATAGGGTGCCATGCCCTATGGGTCCTGGTTAAAAGCAGGGCACTATGAAGGGAATAGGGTGCCATGCCCTATGAGTCCTGGTTAAAAGCAGGGCACTATGAAGGGAATAGGGTGCCATGCCCTATGGGTCCTGGTTAAAAGCAGGGCACTATGTAGGGAATAGGGTGCCATGCCCTAAGGGTCCTGGTTAAAAGCAGGGCACTATGTAGGGAATAGGGTGCCATGCCCTATGGGTCCTGGTTAAAAGCAGGGCACTGTAAGGGAACAGGGTGCCATGCCCTATGGGTCCTGGTTAAAAGCAGGGCAGTATGAAGGAACAGGGTGCCCTGCCCCATGGGTCCTGGTTAAAAGCAGGGCACTATGAAGGGAACAGGGTGCCATGCCCTATGGGGCACTATGTAGGGAACAGGGTACCATGTAGGGTCACTGTGTAGGGAACAGGGTGCCATGTAGGGTCACTATGAAGGGGAACAGGGTGCCATGTAGGGTCACTATGTAGGGAACAGGGTACCATGTAGGGTCACTATGAAGGAACAGGGTGCCATGTAGGGTCACTATGTAGGGAACAGGGTACCATGTAGGGTCACTATGTAGGGAACAGGGTGCCATGCCCTATGGGGCACTATGAAGGGAACAGGGTACCATGTAGGGTCACTATGTAGGGAACAGGGTGCCATGTAGGGTCACTATGTAGGGAACAGGGTGCCATGTAGGGTCACTATGTAGGGAACAGGGTACCATGCCCTATGGGGCACTATGTAGGAACAGGGTACCATGCCTATGGGTCACTATGTAGGGATCAGGGTGCCATGTAGGGTCACTATGTAGGGAACAGGGTACCATGCCCTATGGGTCACTATGTAGGGAACAGGGTGCCATGTAGGGTCACTATGTAGGGAACAGGGTACCATGTAGGGTCACTATGTAGGGAACAGGGTGCCATGTAGGGTCACTATGTAGGGAACAGGGTGCCATGTAGGGTCACTATGTAGGGAACAGGGTACCATGCCCTATGGGTCACTATGTAGGGAACAGGGTACCATGTAGGGTCACTATGTAGGGAACAGGGTACCATGCCCTATGGGTCACTATGTAGGGAACAGGGTACCATGTAGGGTCACTATGTAGGGAACAGGGTGCCATGTAGGGTCACTATGTAGGGAACAGGGTGCCATGTAGGGTCACTATGTAGGGAACAGGGTGTCATGCCCTATGGGTCACTATGAAGGAACAGGGTGCCATGTAGGGTCACTATGTAGGGAACAGGGTACCATGTAGGGTCACTATGTAGGGAACAGGGTGCCATGTAGGGTCACTATGTAGGGAACAGGGTGCCATGTAGGGTCACTATGTAGGGAACAGGGTACCATGCCCTATGGGGCACTATGTAGGGAACAGGGTACCATGCCCTATGGGTCACTATGTAGGGAACAGGGTGCCATGTAGGGTCACTATGTAGGGAACAGGGTACCATGCCCTATGGGTCACTATGTAGGGAACAGGGTGCCATGTAGGGTCACTATGTAGGGAACAGGGTACCATGTAGGGTCACTATGTAGGGAACAGGGTGCCATGTAGGGTCACTATGTAGGGAACAGGGTGCCATGTAGGGTCACTATGTAGGAACAGGGTACCATCCCCTATGGGTCACTATGTAGGGAACAGGGTACCATGTAGGGTCACTATGTAGGGAACAGGGTGCCATGTAGGGTCACTATGTAGGGAACAGGGTGCCATGTAGGGTCACTATGTAGGGAACAGGGTGCCATGTAGGGTCACTATGTAGGGAACAGGGTGCCATGTAGGGTCACTATGTAGGAACAGGGTACCATGTAGGGTCACTATGTAGGGAACAGGGTGCCATGTTGGGTCACTATGTAGGGAACAGGGTGCCATGTAGGGTCACTATGTAGGGAACAGGGTACCATGTAGGGTCACTATGTAGGAACAGGGTGCCATGTAGGGTCACTATGTAGGGAACAGGGTGCCATGTAGGGTCACTATGTAGGGAACAGGGTGCCATGTAGGGTCACTATGTAGGAACAGGGTGCCATGTAGGGTCACTATGTAGGGAACAGGGTGCCATGTAGGGTCACTATGTAGGAACAGGGTGCCATGTAGGGTCACTATGTAGGGAACAGGGTGCCATGTAGGGTCACTATGTAGGGAACAGGGTGCCATGTAGGGTCACTATGTAGGGAACAGGGTGCCATGTAGGGTCACTATGTAGGGAACAGGGTGCCCTATGGGTCACTATGTAGGGAACAGGGTGCCATGCCCTACAGGGCACTATGTAGGGAACAGGGTACCATGTAGGGTCACTATGTAGGGCACAGGGTGCCATGCCCTATGGGTCACTATGTAGGGAACAGGGTGCCATGTAGGGTCACTATGTAGGGAACAGGGTACCATGTAGGGTCACTATGTAGGGAACAGGGTGCCATGTAGGGTCACTATGTAGGGAACAGGGTGCCATGTAAGGTCACTATGTAGGGAACAGGGTACCATGCCCTATGGGTCACTATGTAGGGAACAGGGTACCATGTAGGGTCACTATGTAGGGAACAGGGTACCATGCCCTATGGGTCACTATGTAGGGAACAGGGTACCATGTAGGGTCACTATGTAGGGAACAGGGTGCCATGTAGGGTCACTATGTAGGGAACAGGGTGCCATGTAGGGTCACTATGTAGGGAACAGGGTGCCATGTAGGGTCACTATGTAGGAACAGGGTGCCATGTAGGGTCACTATGTAGGGAACAGGGTGCCATGTAGGGTCACTATGAAGGGAACAGGGTGCCATGCCCTATGGGTCACTATGTAGGGAACAGGGTGCCATGTAGGGTCACTATGTAGGGAACAGGGTGCCATGTAGGGTCACTATGTAGGGAACAGGGTACCATGTAGGGTCACTATGTAGGGAACAGGGTGCCATGTAGGGTCACTATGAAGGAACAGGGTGCCATGTAGGGTCACTATGAAGGGAACAGGGTGCCATGTAGGGTCACTATGTAGGGAACAGGGTGCCATGTAGGGTCACTATGAAGGGAACAGGGTACCATGTAGGGTCACTATGTAGGGAACAGGGTACCATGTAGGGTCACTATGTAGGGAACAGGGTACCATGTAGGGTCACTATGTAGGGAACAGGGTGCCATGTAGGGTCACTATGTAGGGAACAGGGTACCATGTAGGGTCACTATGTAGGGAACAGGGTACCATGTAGGGTCACTATGTAGGGAACAGGGTACCATGTAGGGTCACTATGTAGGGAACAGGGTGCCATGTAGGGTCACTATGTAGGGAACAGGGTACCATGTAGGGTCACTATGTAGGGAACAGGGTACCATGTAGGGTCACTATGTAGAGAACAGGGTGCACTGCCCTATGGGGCACTATGTAGGGAACAGGGTGCCATGTAGGGTCACTATGGGGCAAAAGGTGCCATTTGGGACACCCCCTGGTTTGAGTCAGTATTGACGTGACGTCATCAGTCAACTCATCAGGTTACACGCCCGAGAGATGTTCCTCACAAACAACATTTCCTGTCGTGGAGTTTACCTTTTCATTTCAGTAGCGGTTGGGCAAATATAATGCAACATGACAACAAACTATAGTTCTACCGTATCTTATCACCGTTTAATATCTACAAAAATAATTTCCTACTTAGAAGCCACTTTATATCATGGCTTTTGATTCGATTTCTATAAATGAATTGGAAATTCTGACAAAAACACCTGTACTCTAGTCACACTGTGAGCAGGTGGGCAGTGACCCTCTCACGGGTCAGAACCACGGCTCTCCATCAGACAAAGGGACTATTTGCAGTGGTGGAAAAAGTACCCAATTGTCATACTTGAGTCAAAGTTTAAAAAAATACCTTATTAGAAAATGACACAAAGTAAAAGTGAAAGTCACCCAGTAAAATACTACTTGAGTAAAAGTCACCCGGTAAAATACTACTTGAGTAGAAGTCACCCGGTAAAATACTACTTGAGTAAAAGTCACCCAGTAAAATACTACTTGAGTAGAAGTCACCCGGTAAAATACTACTTGAGTAAAAGTCACCCGGTAAAATACTACTTGAGTGAAAGTCACCCGGTAAAATACTACTTGAGTAGAAGTCTAAAAGTATGTATATAAATATCAGAAGTACATGTAAATTATAAAATATATTTAAGTATCAAAAGTAAAAGTATAAATCATTTAAAATTCCTGATATTAATCAAACCAGACGGCACCATTTAAAAAAATGTATTCACTCCACCACTCCGACACTCCGACACTCCGACACTCCGACACACCGACACTCCGTCACACCGACACAGTCACTCCGACACACCGACACTCCGACACACCGACACACCGACACCATCACTCCGACACTCCGTCACTCCGTCACTCCGACACACCGACACTCCGACACTCCGACACCCGACACTCCGACACTCACTTACACTCCGACACTCTGACACCCGACACTCCGACAACAACTCCGACACTTCGACACTCCGACACTCCGACACTCCGACACTCCGACACTCCGACACTCCGACACTCCGACACTCCGACACTCTGACACTCTGACACTCTGACACTCTGACACTCTGACACTCTGACACTCCGACACTCCAACACTCCAACACTCCAACTAAATTTACAAAGGAAGCATGTGTGTTTAGTGAGTCTGCCAGATCAGAGGCAGTAGGGACGACCAGGGATGTTCTCTGTTTAGTGAGTCCTCCAGATCAGAGGCAGTAGGGACGACCAGGGATGTTCTCTGTTTAGTGAGTCCTCCAGATCAGAGGCAGTAGAGATGACCAGGGATGTTCTCTGTTTAGTGAGTCCTCCAGATCAGAGGCAGTAGGGATAACCAGGGATGTTCTCTGTTTAGTGAGTCCTCCAGATCAGAGGCAGTAGGGATGACCAGGGATGCTCTCTGTTTAGTGAGTCCTCCAGATCAGAGGCAGTAGGGATAACCAGGGATATTCTCTGTTTAGTGAGTCCTCCAGATCAGAGGCAGTAGGGATGACCAGGGATGTTCTCTGTTTACTGAGTCCTCCAGATCAGAGGCAGTAGGGATGACCAGAGATATTCTCTGTTTAGTGAGTCCTCCAGATCAGAGGCAGTAGGGATGACCAAGGATGTTCTCTGTTTAGTGAGTCCTTCAGATCAGAGGCAGTAGGGATGAGCAAGGATGTTCTCTGTTTAGTGAGTCCTCCAGATCAGAGGCAGTAGGGATGACCAAGGATGTTCTCTGTTTAGTGAGTCCTCCAGATCAGAGGCAGTTGGGTTGACCAGGGATGTTCTCTGTTTAGTGAGTCCTCCAGATCAGAGGCAGTAGGGATGACCAGGGATGCTCCCTGTTTAGCGAGTCCTCCAGATCAGAGGCAGTAGGGATAACCAGGGATATTCTCTTAATAAGTGTGTGAATTGGACCATTTCCTGTCCTGCTAAGCATCCAAAATACAACTACTACCTTTGGGTGTCAGGGAAAATGTATGGAGTAAAAAATACAGCATTTTCTATAGGAATGTAGTGAAGTAAAAGCAGTCAAGATAATGAAATAGTAAAGAACATCTACCCCCCACCCAAGATAATGAAATAGTAAAGTACATCTACCCCCCTCCCAAGATAATGAAATAGTGAAGTAATCTACCCCCTCCCAAGATAATGAAATAGTAAAGAACATCTACCCCCCACCCAAGATAATGAAATAGTAAAGACATCTACCCCCTCCCAAGATAATGAAATAGTGAAGTACATCTACCCCCTCCCAAGATAATGAAATAGTAAAGTACATCTACCCCCTCCCAAGATAATGAAATAGTAAAGTACATCTACCCCCACCCAAGATAATGAAATAGTAAAGAACATCTACCTACCCTCCCAAGATAATGAAATAGTAAAGAACATCTACCCCCACCCAAGATAATGAAATAGTAAAGAACATCTACCCCCTCCCAAAAAGGCTTCAGTACTTTAAAGTATTTTCCACCACTGACATGCTATTTGAATCAAGCACACTGTCCTACCGCCGCGCATGCGTGTGGTGTCCACCGAAACTTGGCGTGCGTCGATGCTGTATATGAGCTCAGGCGAAGGAACTGAGTGAGGCAGTTTTATAGTTGCGCGCCTCGGACATGGACGGGACAGAGGGGAGTCGGAAGAGCTGCGCTGAGACGGATCAGGCGCAACAGCCCATGATGGAACTCAATGGAAAGGATAAGAGTGACTCGCCGTCAGATAGAGTCACGCTTAAAAAAGAAATCGGACTCCTCAGCGCATGTGCCATTATTATTGGTGAGAAAAAAATAAACAGCGTTTATTATAGCCTACTTCTTATGATGTGAACACAGTGGCTTTTGAAAGAGTAGCAAGGTTGTGGAAATGTGGTTGACTGGCTCGCGGTCTATTGAGGATTAAAGGAGAGTAGTATGGACTCTTATCTGGTTTCTGTTCTTCCGCTTCATTCGGACACGCGATTTGGTTCTAGTAGTATAGACTCTTATCTGGTTTCTGTTCTTCCGCTTCATTCAGACACGCGGATTTGGTTCTAGTAGTATAGACTCTTATCTGGTTTCTGTTCTTCCGTTCTTCCGCTTCAGACATGCGGATTTGCTTCTAGTTATGTCGTTGATATCCCGTTATTTAGTCTACGCTATTACAGATATATATTTGTCCACGGAGAAATCAACTAACTATGTGCCGTAACATTACGCACAGACACGTTTAGTGGTTGATGAAGTCTAATCGTGATCAGTGAGGCGATAGCTTGAATGGTAACGTTACCTGCTTCTGAATATCAGTAGTCTCTGAATAGACTACAAGTTCTGGTCGACGTAAAGGAAACCTCCTGACGATGTTGCATCATATGAGAGGTGTAAGTACGGGACTTCAGGGCTCCCTCTAACTGTTACAGACAATGCTTACGTGGCTGGATATCTCTCCGCTGATCTCAAATGTGGTGCTGGTCCAAGTCGACCAAGTCGACCAAGTCGACCAGGCAGCGTACTGTATAACACGCCGGTGGACTTTATGAATGGTCCTCTGATCTGGAGGGATACCTACTTAGGGACCGTGTTCAATTTAGCTGTTAGCGCTAAAAACCCAAACGGTCTCTGATGACGTTAAAGGTCGTTGTTGATCAAATATAATATTTAGGTGTATTATTTAAAAAAATATAAAAATATCCTAATGTTATTGAAACACTTATTATTCCACACTTTAGACATTGTATTTATCATTGAACACATTTTTCCACTTATCTACATTTTGTTGTTACAGCCTGAATTTAAAATGGATTAAATATAAATATTTTTTTCTTCTCACCCATCTACACACAATACCCACCTTTAATGACATTTTCTCAAATTTATTGAAAAAGAAATACAGAAATATTTACATTTTATATAAGTATTCACACCCCTGAGTCAATACTTTGTAGAAGCACCTTTGGCGGCAATTACAGCTTTGAGTCATCTTGGGTATTTCTATCCGTTGTGAGTCATCTTGGTTGTCAGTATCAGCTTTGCAATTCTAGATTTGGGGATTTTCTTTCATTTTTCTTTGCAGATTTTCTCAAGCTCTGTTATTAAGTTAGATGGGGAGTGGTGGTCTTTCCATGGATTTTCAATGGGATTCAAGTTTGGGCTTTGGCTCCACTGGATTTTGTTGTTCTGAAATTCCAGAACATTGCTTTGGCTGATATGAAATTGGGGTCATTGTCTTGTTGGAACGTAAGACCACCTACCCCCAGTCTCAGGCCGTTTGCACTCTGAAGCAGGTTCGTACTCCCCCAGTCTCAGGCCGTTGTTCGTAAGGCCGTTTGTGAAGCAGGTTCGTTACTTCTCAGTCCGTAAAAGCACATCTGAAGCAGGTGGCTGTCTCAGGCCGTTTGCACTCTGGAAGCAGGATCGTAAGTCTTCATTCCCCCCCCCAGTCTTGTCTGGCACTCTGAAGCAGGTTCAAGTCTTCACCTCCCCCAGTCTCAGGCCGTTTGCACTCTGAAGCAGGTTCGTAAGTCTTCACCCCCAGTCTCAGGCCGTTTGCACTCTGAAGCAGGTTCGTAAGTCTTCACCCCCAGTCTCAGGCCGTTTGCAAAGCAGGTTCATAAGTCTGCCCCCAGTCTCAGGCCGTTTGCACTCTGAAGCAGGTTCATAAGTCTTTCTCCCCCAGCAGTCTCAGGCCGTTTGCACTCTGGAAAGGTTAAAAGTCTTCACTCGCCCCCAGTCTCAGTCCGTTTGCACTCTGAAGCAGGTTCGTAAGTCTTCCCCCAGTCTCAGGCCGTTTGCACTCTGAAGCAGGATCGTAAGTCTTCATTCCCCCAGTCTCAGTCTGTTTGCACTCTGAAGCAGGTTCATAAGTCTTCGCCCCCCCAGTCTCAGGCCGTTTGCACTCTGAAGCAGGTTCATAAGTCTTCCCCCCCCAGTCTCAGGCCGTTTGCACTCTGGAAGCAGGTTTGTCTGTCTCAGGCCGTTTGCACTCTGAAGCAGGTTCGTAAGTCTTCACCCCCCCCAGTCTCAGGCCGTTTGCACTCTGAAGCAGGTTCGTAAGTCTTCACCCCCCAGTCTCAGGCCGTTTGCACCTGAAGCAGGTTTGGTAAGTCTGCCCCCCAGTCTCAGGCCGTTTGCACTCTGGAAGCAGGTTCATAAGTCTTTCTCCCCCACCCCGTCTCAGGCCGTTTGCACTCTGAAGCAGGTTCGTAAGTCTTCACCCCCAGTCTCAGGCTGTTTGCACTCTGAAGCAGGTTCGTAAGTCTTCAGTCTCAGGCCGCTTGCACCTGAAGCAGGTTGATAAGTCTGTGTTTGCACTCTGGAAGCAGGTTCGTAAGTCTTCACCCCCTCCCAGTCTCAGGCTGTTTGCACTCTGAAGCAGGTTCAAGTCTTCCTCAGGCCGCTTTAGCATCCTGAAGCAGGTTCATATCTTCAGTCTCGATCTTGAGGCCGTTTGCACTCTGAAGCAGGTTCGTAAGTCTCCCCCCCAGTCTCAGGCCGTTTGCACTCTGAAGCAGGTTCGTAAGTCTTCACCCCCCCCAGTCTCAGGCCGTTTGCACTCTGAAGCAGATTCGTAAGTCTCCCCCAGTCTCAGGCCGTTTGCACTCTGAAGCAGTTCCCTCAGTCTCAGGCCGCGTGCATCCTGAAGCAGGTTCATAAGTCTTCACCCAGTCTCAGGCCCACCTGAAGCAGGTTCTGAGTCTTTCTCCCCCACCCCGCAGTCTCAGGCCGTTTGCACTCTGAAGCAGGTTCGTAAGTCTTCACCCCCCCCAGTCTCAGGCCGTTTGCACTCTGAAGCAGGTTCTGTAAGTCTCCCCCCCAGTTAGGCCCTTACTTGAAGCAGGTCTCTCAGTCTTCACCCCCCGTCTCAGGCTGTTTGCATTCTGAAGCAGGTTCGTAAGTCTTCACCCTCCCAGTCTCAGGCTTTTGCATTCTGAAGCAGGTTCTCATCACCCCCCCAGTCTCAGGCCGTTTGTCATCCTGAAGCAGTCATTGTTCCCAGTCTCAGGCCAGTTTGCACTTGAAGCTGAAGTCTCCCAGTCTCAGGCCACTCAAGCAGGTTAAGTATTCACACCCCCTTTGTCTCAGAACGTTTGCACTCTGGCGGCAGATTAAGCTCCCCCAGTCTCAGGCATTTTTGCTCCACCACCCTCTCAGGCCGCTCATCCTGAGTCATCTTTGCCCCCCCAGTCTCAGGCCGTTTGCACAAGCAGGTTCATAAGTCACCCCGCAGTCTCAGGCCGTTTGCACTCTGAAGCAGGTTCAGTCTTTCAGTCCGTTTGCACTCTGAAGCAGGTTCTCTCCCCCAGTCTCAGGCCGTTTGCACTCTGAAGCAGGATCGTACTTCATTCCCCCCAGTCTCAGTCTGTTTTGCACTCTGAAGCAGGTTCAAGACCCCCAGTCTCAGGCCGTTTGCACTCTGGAAGCAGGTTCATGTCTTCACCCCCCCCAGTCTCAGGCCGTTTGCACTCTGAAGCAGGTTCTGTAAGTCTTCACACCCAGTCTCAGGCCGTTTGCTCTGAAGCAGATTCGTAAGTCTTCACCCCCAGTCTCAGGCCGTTTGCACTCTGAAGCAGGTTCGTAAGTCTTCACCCCCAGTCTCAGGCCGTTTGCATCCTGAAGCAGGTTCATAGTCTCAGTCTCAGGCCGTTTGCACTCTGAAGCAGGTTCATAAGTCTTCTCCCCCACTACCCCGCAGTCTCAGGCCGTTTGCACTCTGAAGCAGGTTCAAGTCTTCACCCCCAGTCTCAGGCCGTTTGCACTCTGAAGCAGGTTCGTAAGTCTCCCCCCAGTCTCAGGCCGTTTGCACTCTGAAGCAGGTTCATAAGTCTTCGCCCCCCAGTCTCAGGCCGTTTGCACTCTGAAGCAGGTTCGTAAGTCTCCCCCAGTCTCAGGCCGTTTGCACTCTGAAGCAGGTTCTCATCTCAGGCCGTTTGCTCTCTGAAGCAGATTCGTAAGTCCCCCCCAGTCTCAGGCCGTTTGCACTCTGAAGCAGGTTCGTAAGTCTCCCCCAGTCTCAGTCCGTTTGCACCCCGAAGCAGGTTCCTTCCCCCCAGTCTCAGTCCGTTTGCACTCTGAAGCAGGTTCGTCTTCGCCCCCCAGTCTCAGGCCCTTGCACTCTGAAACAGGTTCGTAAGTCTTCGCCCCCCCAGTCTCAGGCCGTTTGCACTCTGAAGCAGGTTCAAGTCTTCGCCCCCAGTCTCAGGCCGTTTGCACTCTGAAGCAGGTTCGTAAGTCTTCGCCCCCAGTCTCAGGCCGTTTGCACTCTGAAGCAGGTTCGTACTTCACCCCCCAGTCTCAGGCCGTTTGCACTCTGAAGCAGGTTCAACTTCACCCCCCCCCAGTCTCAGGCCGTTTGCACTCTGAAGCAGGTTCGTAAGTCTTCACCCCCCCCCCAGTCTCAGGCCCACTCTGAAGCAGATTCGTAAGTCACCCCCCCAGTCTCAGGCCTTTGCACTCTGAAGCAGGTTCGTAACTTTACCCCCAGTCTCAGGCCGTTTGCATCCTGAAGCAGGTTCATAAGTCTTCGCCCCCCAGTCTCAGGCCGTTTGCACTCTGAAGCAGGTTCCTTCTCCCCCACCCCCAGTCTCAGGCCGTTTGCACTCTGAAGCAGGTTCGTAAGTCTTCACCCCCAGTCTCAGGCCGTTTGCACTCTGAAGCAGATTCCTCCCCCAGTCTCAGGCCGTTTGCACTCTGAAGCAGGTTCCTCTCCACCCCCCAGTCTCAGTCCGTTTGCACTCTGAAGCAGGTTCGTAAGTCTTCGCCCCCAGTCTCAGGCCGTTTGCACTCTGAAGCAGGTTCGTACAGTCTCAGGCCGCTTGCACTCTGAAGCAGGTTCGTAAGTCTTCACTCAGGCCGTTTGCACTCTGAAGCAGGTTCGTACCCGCCCCCAGTCTCAGGCCGTTTGCACTCTGAAGCAGGTTCTCATCAAGTCTTCGCCCCCCAGTCTCAGGCCGTTTGCACTCTGAAGCAGGTTCGTAAGTCTTCACCCCCCACTACAGTCTCAGGCCGTTTGCACTCTGAGAACACCCCCAGTCTCAGGCCCACTCTGAAGCAGGTTCAGAACACCCCCCAGTCTCAGGCTTTGCACAGAAGCAGGTTCCAAGTCTTCACCCCCCCCTCTCTCAGGCTGTTTGCATTCTGAAGCACCCTCTTCACCCTCCCCCAGTCTCAGGCTGTTTGCACTCTGAAGCAGGTTCATAAGACCCCCCCTCCACTCTGTCTCAGGCTGTTTGCATTCTGAAGCAGGTTCTCATCAAGGATTTGTCTGGCTCCAGTCATTGTTCCCCTCTACCCCTTACCAGTCTCTCAGTCACTGCCACTGAATACCATCACCCATAGCATGACGCTGCCACCACCATGCTTCAGTCTCAGGCCGTTTGCATTCTGAAGCAGGTTCTCATCAAGGATTTGTCTGACTCCAGTCATAGTTCCCCTCTACCCCTTACCAGTCTCCCAGTCGCTGCCACCACCATGCTTCAGTCTCAGGCCGTTTGCATTCTGAAGCAGGTTCTCATCAAGGATTTGTCTGACTCCAGTCATAGTTCCCCTCTACCCCTTACCAGTCTCTCAGTCACTGCCACTGAATACCATCACCCATAGCATGACGCTGCCACCACCATGCTTCAGTCTCATGCTGTTTGCATTCTGAAGCAGGTTCTCATCAAGGATTTGTCTGCTCCAGTCATTGTTCCCCTTACCAGTCTCCCAGTGCACCACTACAGAACACCTCTCCACTACAGAACACCCTCTCTCCACTACAGAACACCCTCTCTCCACTACAGAACACCTCTCCACTACAGAACACCTCTCCACTACAGAACACCTCTCCCCACTACAGAACACCCTCTCTCCACTACAGAACACCCTCTCTCCACTACAGAACACCCCCTCTCCACTACAGAACACCCTCTCTCCACTACAGAACACCCTCTCTCCACTACAGAACACCCTCTCTCCACTACAGAACACCCCCTCTCCACTACAGAACACCCTCTCTCCACTACAGAACACCCTCTCTCACTACAGAACACCCTCTCTCCACTACAGAACACCCTCTCTCCACTACAGAACACCCCTCTCCACTACAGAACACCTCTCACTACAGAACACTCTCTCTCCACTACAGAACACTCTCTCTCCACTACAGAACACCCTCTCTCCACTACAGAACACCCTCTCTCCACTACAGAACACCCTCTCTCCACTACAGAACACCCTCTCTCACTACAGAACACCCTCTCCACTACAGAACACCCTCTCTCCACTACAGAACACCCTCTCTCCACTACAGAACACCCCCTCTCCACTACAGAACACCCCCTCTCCACTACAGAACACCCTACACCCCATTGTGTGACAGACTGGCCAACCCCTTTAAATTCAGAGTAGAGCTTGTCACAGTTCATGTTTTTTCTGCTTGCCAAGATACTTCTGAGTATTGTGAAAGTGGTATGTTGAACCCTATTTCTGAGTAGTGGATTTATGCCACGTTCTGGTCAACTATATAATCCTGTCCCCTGTTCCACCCACGCTACTTATTCCACTTTACCTCAGCTAATCACATGGCTGGTGTTTACTGGCTGGAGGGTATTTACTAACCCAATATTGGGAGCGGTTTTATTTATTTTTATCTTTACATTATCTGGGAAGGATATCTTTTGGACAAGGTCAAGTGCATTATGGGTAGTGTCTCAGTGCTCCTAATACAGTAGCACCATTCATTAAGGACAGTGTCTCAGTGCTCCTAGTGCTCCTAATACAGTAGCACCATGCATTAAGGACAGTGTCTCAGTGCTCCTAGTGCTCCTAATACAGTAGCACCATTCATTAAGGACAGTGTCTCAGTACTCCTAATACAGTAGCACCATGCATTAAGGACAGTGTCTCAGTGCTCTAGTGCTCCTAATACAGTAGCACCATGCATTAAGGACAGTGTCCCAGTGCTCCTAGTGCTCCTAATATAGTAGCACCATGCATTAAGGACAGTGTCTCAGTGCTCCTAATACAGTAGCACCATTCATTAAGGACAGTGTCTCAGTGCTCCTAGTGCTCCTAATACAGTAGCACCATGCATTAAGGACAGTGTCTCAGTGCTCCTAGTGCTCCTAATACAGTAGCACCATTCATTAAGGACAGTGTCTCAGTACTCCTAATACAGTAGCACCATGCATTAAGGACAGTGTCTCAGTGCTCCTAGTGCTCCTAATACAGTAGCACCATGCATTTAGGACAGTGTCCCAGTGCTCCTAGTGCTCCTAATATAGTAGCACCATGCATTAAGGACAGTGTCTCAGTGCTCCTAATAAAGTAGCACCATGCATTAAGGTCAGTGTCTCAGTGCTCCTAGTGCTCCTAATACAGTAGCACCATTCATTAAGGACAGTGTCTCAGTGCTCCTAGTGCTCCTAATACAGTAGCACCATTCATTAAGGACAGTGTCTCAGTGTCTCAGTGCTCCTAGTTCTCCTAATACAGTAGCCCCATGCATTAAGGACAGTGTCCCAGTGCTCCTAGTGCTCCTAATACAGTAGCACCATGCATTAAGGACAGTGTCTCAGTGCTCCTAATACAGTAGTACCATGCATTAAGGACAGTGTCTCAGTGCTCCTAGTGCTCCTAGTACAGTAGCACCATGCATTAAGGACAGTGTCTCAGTGCTCCTAGTGCTCCTAATACAGTAGCACCATTCATTAAGGACAGTGTCTCAGTGCTCCTAGTGCTCCTAGTACAGTAGCACCATGCATTAAGGACAGTGTCTCAGTGCTCCTAATACAGTAGCACCATGCATTAAGGACAGTGTCCCAGTGCTCCTAGTGCTCCTAATACAGTAGCACCATGCATTAAGGACAGTGTCTCATTGCTCCTAGTGCTCCTAATTCAGTAGCACCATTCATTAAGGACAGTGTCTCAGTGCTGCTAATACAGTAGCACCATGCATTAAGGACAGTGTCTCAGTGCTCCTAATACAGTAGCACCATGCATTAAGGACAGTGTCTCAGTGCTCCTAGTGCTCCTAATACAGTAGCACCATGCATTAAGGACAGTGTCTCAGTGCTCCTAATACAGTAGCACCATGCATTAAGGACAGTGTCTCAGTGCTCCTAATAAAGTAGCACCATGCATTAAGGTCAGTGTCTCAGTGCTCCTAGTGCTCCTAATACAGTAGCACCATTCATTAAGGACAGTGTCTCAGTGCTCCTAGTGCTCCTAGTACAGTAGCACCATGCATTAAGGACATTGTCTCAGTGCTCCTAGTGCTCCTAATACAGTAGCACCATGCATTAAGGACAGTGTCTCAGTGCTCCTAATACAGTAGCACCATGCATTAAGGACAGTGTCTCAGTGCTCCTAGTGCTCCTAATACAGTAGCACCATTCATTAAGGACAGTGTCTCAGTGCTGCTAATACAGTAGCACCATGCATTAAGGACAGTGTCTCAGTGCTCCTAATACAGTAGCACCATGCATTAAAGACAGTGTCTCAGTGCTCCTAATACAGTAGCACCATGCATTAAGGACAGTGTCCTAGTGCTCCTAGTGCTCCTAATACAGTAGCACCATGCGTCTCAGTGCTCCTAGTGCTCCTAATACAGTAGCACCGTACATTAAGGACAGTGTCCCAGTGCTCCTAGTGCTCCTAATACAGTAGCACCATGCATTAAGGACAGTGCGCTGCCCTACGGGACTCCCGATCACGGCCCGTTGTGATACAGCCCGGGATCGAACCAGGGGTCTGTAGTGACGCCTTAGACCGCTGCGCCACTCGCAAACAAAATGAAGTCATATCTGTGATGCTGGTTTCAGAAGGCAGACTGTAAAGGTCACTACTCTCTCTGTCCGTTCTGTAAACAGATCGAGAACCTAAGAACCTCTCTTCTCTACTGAAAACCTCTTCTAATGCAACTGTAATGCAGAATGCAGGAGAGCAGTGTTATGTCACTCTCTCTCTCTCTCCATCTCCGTAGCAGATATACAGGTCAACCTTTCCCTTCTCTGATTGAATGGGCCTCATATTCGAAGTCAGAGGCAGGAAGTGGTGTAGCATGCTTGTGCTTGAACAGGAAGCTATGATCACAGAATGTATTTTAACCCTGTAGGCTGTGATGTGAATCTATAGGCTTGGCCCGTCTCTACCCAGGCTCAGCTAGCATCCACTCATTCACCTCCTTCTCATCTGAAGTCCTCAACACAGCTTCAGACACAAAGGAGGATGATGATTGGACCACAATAACCATTCTCCTCTTCCTGGTTTTCTATCTCCTTCCTCAACTGTCCCACTAAGGCCAGGCTCCCCAGCCATCAGATCTGAGCCAGGCTCCCCAGCCATCAGTACTATAGACATCAGATCTGAGCCAGGCTCCCCAGCCATCAGTACTATAGACATCAGATCTGAGCCAGGCTCCCCAGCCATCAGTACTATAGACATCAGATCTGAGCCAGGCTCCCCAGCCATCAGTACTATAGACATCAGATCTGAGCCAGGATCCCCAGCCATCAGTACTATAGACATCAGATCTGAGCCAGGATCCCCAGCCATCAGATATGAGCCAGGCTCCCCAGCCATCAGTACTATAGACATCAGATCTGAGCCAGGCTCCCCAGCCATCAGTACTATAGACATCAGATCTGAGCCAGGCTCCCCAGCCATCAGATCTGAGCCAGGCTCCCCAGCCATCAGATCTGAACCAGGCTCCCCAGCCATCAGTAGTATAGACATCAGATCTGAGCCAGGATCAGTACTATAGACATCAGATCTGAGCCAGGATCAGTACTATAGACATCAGAACTGAGCCAGGATCAGTACTATAGACATCAGATCTGAGCCAGGATCAGTACTATAGACATCAGATCTGAGCCAGGATCAGTACTATAGACATCAGATCTGAGCCAGGATCAGTACTATAGACATCAGATCTGAGCCAGGATCAGTACTATAGACATCAGATCTGAGCCAGGCTCCCCAGCCATCAGATCTGAGCCAGGCTCCCCAGCCATCAGTACTATAGACATCAGATCTGAGCCAGGCTCCCCAGCCATCAGTACTATAGATATCAGATCTGAGCCAGGCTCCCCAGCCATCAGATCTGAGCCAGGCTCCCCAGCCATCAGTACTATAGACATCAGATCTGAGCCAGGCTCCCCAGCCATCAGATCTGAGCCAGGCTCCCCAGCCATCAGTACTATAGACATCAGGTCTGAGCCAGGCTCCCCAGCCATCAGTACTATAGACATCAGATCTGAGCCAGGCTCCCCAGCCATCAGTACTATAGACATCAGATCTGAGCCAGGCTCCCCAGCCATCAGTACTATAGACATCAGATCTGAGCCAGGCTCCCCAGCCATCAGTACTATAGACATCAGATCTGAGCCAGGCTCCCAGCCATCAGTACTATAGACATCAGATCTGAGCCAGGCTCCCCAGCCATCAGTACTATAGACATCAGATCTGAGCCAGGCTCCCCAGCCATCAGTACTATAGACATCAGATCTGAGCCAGGCTCCCCAGCCATCAGTACTATAGACATCAGATCTGAGCCAGGCTCCCCAGCCATCAGTACTATAGACATCAGATCTGAGCCAGGCTCCCCAGCCATCAGTACTATAGACATCAGATCTGAGCCAGGCTCCCCAGCCATCAGTACTATAGACATCAGATCTGAGCCAGGCTCCCCAGCCATCAGTACTATAGACATCAGATCTGAGCCAGGCTCCCCAGCCATCAGATCTGAACCAGGCTCCCCAGCCATCAGTACTATAGACATCAGATCTGAGCCAGGCTCCCCAGCCATCAGTACTATAGACATCAGATCTGAGCCAGGCTCCCCAGCCATCAGTACTATAGACATCAGATCTGAGCCAGGCTCCCCAGCCATCAGTACTATAGACATCAGATCTGAGCCAGGCTCCCCAGCCATCAGTACTATAGACATCAGATCTGAGCCAGGCTCCCAGCCATCAGTACTATAGACATCAGATCTGAGCCAGGCTCCCCAGCCATCAGTACTATAGACATCAGATCTGAGCCAGGCTCCCCAGCCATCAGTACTATAGACATCAGATCTGAGCCAGGCTCCCCAGCCATCAGTACTATAGACATCAGATCTGAGCCAGGCTCCCCAGCCATCAGTACTATAGACATCAGATCTGAGCCAGGCTCCCAGCCATCAGTACTATAGACATCAGATCTGAGCCAGGCTCCCCAGCCATCAGTACTAGCCATAGACATCAGATCTGAGCCAGGCTCCCAGCCATCAGTACTATAGACATCAGATCTGAGCCAGGCTCCCCAGCCATCAGTACTATAGACATCAGATCTGAGCCAGGCTCCCAGCCATCAGTACTATAGACATCAGATCTGAGCCAGGCTCCCAGCCATCAGTACTATAGACATCAGATCTGAGCCAGGCTCCCCAGCCATCAGTACTATAGACATCAGATCTGAGCCAGGCTCCCAGCCATCAGTACTATAGACATCAGATCTGAGCCAGGCTCCCCAGCCATCAGTACTATAGACATCAGATCTGAGCCAGGCTCCCCAGCCATCAGTACTATAGACATCAGATCTGAGCCAGGCTCCCAGCCATCAGTACTATAGACATCAGATCTGAGCCAGGCTCCCCAGCCATCAGTACTATAGACATCAGGATCTGAGATCTCAGAGCCAGGCTCCCCAGCCATCAGTACTATAGACATCAGATCTGAGCCAGGCTCCCCAGCCATCAGTACTATAGACATCAGATCTGAGCCAGGCTCCCTCCCCAGCCATCAGTACTATAGACATCAGATCTGAGCCAGGCTCCCCAGCCATCAGTACTATAGACATCAGATCTGAGCCAGGCTCCCCAGCCATCAGTACTATAGACATCAGATCTGAGCCAGGCTCCCCAGCCATCAGTACTATAGACATCAGATCTGAGCCAGGCTCCCCAGCCATCAGTACTATAGACATCAGATCTGAGCCAGGCTCCCAGCCATCAGTACTATAGACATCAGATCTGAGCCAGGCTCCCAGCCATCAGTACTATAGACATCAGATCTGAGCCAGGCTCCCCAGCCATCAGTACTATAGACATCAGATCTGAGCCAGGCTCCCCAGCCATCAGTACTATAGACATCAGATCTGAGCCAGGCTCCCCAGCCATCAGTACTATAGACATCAGATCTGAGCCAGGCTCCCCAGCCATCAGTACTATAGACATCAGATCTGAGCCAGGCTCCCCAGCCATCAGTACTATAGACATCAGATCTGAGCCAGGCTCCCCAGCCATCAGTACTATAGACATCAGATCTGAGCCAGGCTCCCAGCCATCAGTACTATAGACATCAGATCTGAGCCAGGCTCCCCAGCCATCAGTACTATAGACATCAGATCTGAGCCAGGCTCCCCAGCCATCAGTACTATAGACATCAGATCTGAGCCAGGCTCCCCAGCCATCAGTACTATAGACATCAGATCTGAGCCAGGCTCCCCAGCCATCAGTACTATAGACATCAGATCTGAGCCAGGCTCCCAGCCATCAGTACTATAGACATCAGATCTGAGCCAGGCTCCCCAGCCATCAGTACTATAGACATCAGATCTGAGCCAGGCTCCCCAGCCATCAGTACTATAGACATCAGATCTGAGCCAGGCTCCCAGCCATCAGTACTATAGACATCAGAACCAGGCTCCCCAGCCATCAGTACTATAGACATCAGATCTGAGCCAGGCTCCCCAGCCATCAGTACTATAGACATCAGATCTGAGCCAGGCTCCCCAGCCATCAGTACTATAGACATCAGATCTGAGCCAGGCTCCCAGCCATCAGTACTATAGACATCAGATCTGAGCCAGGCTCCCAGCCATCAGTACTATAGACATCAGATCTGAGCCAGGCTCCCCAGCCATCAGTACTATAGACATCAGATCTGAGCCAGGCTCCCCAGCCAGCCATCAGTACTAGCCATAGACATAGACATCAGATCTGAGCCAGGCTCCCCAGCCATCAGTACTATAGACATCAGATCTGAGCCAGGCTCCCCAGCCATCAGTACTATAGACATCAGATCTGAGCCAGGCTCCCCAGCCATCAGTACTATAGACATCAGATCTGAGCCAGGCTCCCCAGCCATCAGTACTATAGACATCAGATCTGAGCCAGGCTCCCAGCCATCAGTACTATAGACATCAGATCTGAGCCAGGCTCCCCAGCCATCAGTACTATAGACATCAGATCTGAGCCAGGCTCCCCAGCCATCAGTACTATAGACATCAGAACCAGGCTCCCCAGCCATCAGTACTATAGACATCAGATCTGAGCCAGGCTCCCCAGCCATCAGTACTATAGACATCAGATCTGAGCCAGGCTCCCCAGCCATCAGTACTATAGACATCAGATCTGAGCCAGGCTCCCCAGCCATCAGTACTATAGACATCAGATCTGAGCCAGGCTCCCCAGCCATCAGTACTATAGACATCAGATCTGAGCCAGGCTCCCAGCCATCAGTACTATAGACATCAGATCTGAGCCAGGCTCCCCAGCCATCAGTACTATAGACATCAGATCTGAGCCAGGCTCCCCAGCCATCAGTACTATAGACATCAGATCTGAGCCAGGCTCCCCAGCCATCAGTACTATAGACATCAGATCTGAGCCAGGCTCCCCAGCCATCAGTACTATAGACATCAGATCTGAGCCAGGCTCCCCAGCCATCAGTACTATAGACATCAGATCTGAGCCAGGCTCCCCAGCCATCAGTACTATAGACATCAGATCTGAGCCAGGCTCCCCAGCCATCAGTACTATAGACATCAGATCTGAGCCAGGCTCCCCAGCCATCAGTACTATAGACATCAGATCTGAGCCAGGCTCCCCAGCCATCAGTACTATAGACATCAGATCTGAGCCAGGCTCCCAGCCATCAGTACTATAGACATCAGATCTGAGCCAGGCTCCCAGCCATCAGTACTATAGACATCAGATCTGAGCCAGGCTCCCAGCCATCAGTACTATAGACATCAGATCTGAGCCAGGCTCCCCAGCCATCAGTACTATAGACATCAGATCTGAGCCAGGCTCCCAGCCATCAGAGAACCAGGCTCCCAGCCATCAGTACTATAGACATCAGATCTGAGCCAGGCTCCCCAGCCATCAGTACTATAGACATCAGATCTGAGCCAGGCTCCCAGCCATCAGTACTATAGACATCAGATCTGAGCCAGGCTCCCAGCCATCAGTACTATAGACATCAGATCTGAGCCAGGCTCCCCAGCCATCAGTACTATAGACATCAGATCTGAGCCAGGCTCCCCAGCCATCAGTACTATAGACATCAGATCTGAGCCAGGCTCCCCAGCCATCAGTACTATAGACATCAGATCTGAGCCAGGCTCCCCAGCCATCAGTACTATAGACATCAGATCTGAGCCAGGCTCCCAGCCATCAGTACTATAGACATCAGATCTGGAGCCAGGCTCCCCAGCCATCAGTACTATAGACATCAGATCTGGAGCCAGGCTCCCAGCCATCAGTACTATAGACATCAGATCTGAGCCAGGCTCCCCAGCCATCAGTACTATAGACATCAGATCTGAGCCAGGCTCCCCAGCCATCAGTACTATAGACATCAGATCTGAGCCAGGCTCCCAGCCATCAGTACTATAGACATCAGATCTGAGCCAGGCTCCCCAGCCATCAGTACTATAGACATCAGATCTGAGCCAGGCTCCCCAGCCATCAGTACTATAGACATCAGATCTGAGCCAGGCTCCCAGCCATCAGTACTATAGACATCAGATCTGAGCCAGGCTCCCCAGCCATCAGTACTATAGACATCAGATGAGCCAGGCTCCCCAGCCATCAGTACTATAGACATCAGATCTGAGCCAGGCTCCCAGCCATCAGTACTATAGACATCAGATCTGAGCCAGGCTCCCAGCCATCAGTACTATAGACATCAGATCTGAGCCAGGCTCCCCAGCCATCAGTACTATAGACATCAGATCTGAGCCAGGCTCCCAGCCATCAGATCCATCAGCCATCAGTACTATAGACATCAGATCTGAGCCAGGCTCCCCAGCCATCAGTACTATAGACATCAGATCTGAGCCAGGCTCCCAGCCATCAGTACTATAGACATCAGATCTGAGCCAGGCTCCCAGCCATCAGTACTATAGACATCAGATCTGAGCCAGGCTCCCCAGCCATCAGTACTATAGACATCAGATCTGAGCCAGGCTCCCAGCCATCAGTACTATAGACATCAGATCTGAGCCAGGCTCCCAGCCATCAGTACTATAGACATCAGATCTGAGCCAGGCTCCCCAGCCATCAGTACTATAGACATCAGATCTGAGCCAGGCTCCCCAGCCATCAGTACTATAGACATCAGATCTGAGCCAGGCTCCCAGCCATCAGTACTATAGACATCAGATCTGAGCCAGGCTCCCAGCCATCAGTACTATAGACATCAGATCTGAGCCAGGCTCCCCAGCCATCAGTACTATAGACATCAGATCTGAGCCAGGCTCCCCAGCCATCAGTACTATAGACATCAGATCTGAGCCAGGCTCCCCAGCCATCAGTACTATAGACATCAGATCTGAGCCAGGCTCCCCAGCCATCAGTACTATAGACATCAGATCTGAGCCAGGCTCCCCAGCCATCAGTACTATAGACATCAGATCTGAGCCAGGCTCCCCAGCCATCAGTACTATAGACATCAGATCTGAGCCAGGCTCCCCAGCCATCAGTACTATAGACATCAGATCTGAGCCAGGCTCCCCAGCCATCAGTACTATAGACATCAGATCTGAGCCAGGCTCCCCAGCCATCAGTACTATAGTCATCCACCCATTAAATCTCCGATGCAACAATTCGTGATGACACACAAAAACAAAACACAAGAGCGTTATGTAACATCCTCCCCGTTCCTCCCCTCTCCTCTCCTCTCCTCCCCATTCCTCTCCTCTCCTCCTCTCCTCTCCTCTCCTCTCCTCCCCGTTCCTCCCCTCTCCTCTCCTCTCCTCTCCTCTCCTCTCCTCTCCTCTCCTCTCCCCTCTCCTCCCTCTACTCTCCTCCCCTCTCCTCCCCATTCCTCTCCTCTCCGTTCCTCCCCTCCCCTCTCCTCCCCTCACCGTACTCTCTCCAGATCAGAAGTGACAGGAGGAAATCTAGTGTTCGGAGTTATTTCACTGGAACATCATTACATTTACAGAGCTGTTTGTTTCCAGAGAGGCGCTGTGATGGATGGCTGGGCTTCGCTGGGCCTCGTTGGAGCTCAGAGCCCTCGCTGTCTCACATCAGACAAACTGTTTACAGTGGGATTAGACCAATTAGACCCCTCCCCCCCTCCATTATCTACTTTTTTTTTTTTTATTTTTTTTTTTACCTTTATTTAACCAGGCAAGTCAGTTAAGAACACATTCTTATTTTCAATGACGGCCTGGGAACAGTGGGGTTAACTGCCTGTTCAGGGGCAGAACGACAGATTTTTACCTTGTCAGCTTGGGGGTTTGAACTTGCAACCTTCCGGTTACTAGTCCAACGCTCTAACCACTAGGCTACGCTACTTACTTCTTCTCTTGTTCCGTTCTTTAAAACTTCCCTCTGAAATGGCCGGTGATGGCTGTGTCACAAATGGTACCCTGTTCCCTATGTAGTGCACTTACATTAGACCTGAACACTATGGGCCCCTTATATAGGGCACTACGTTTGACCTGAGCACTATGGGCCCTATATAGTGAATAGGGTGCCATTTGGGACACATTGGATGTCTTGCCGGGGTCTTTGCTTTGACAGCTGTTGTTGGATCAGATGATGATGTTGTGGACGTGGAAGGGATGGGTACCTCAGCCAGCCTCAGACACAGAGGCAGGGTTACACAGTGTAGTAGCAGGCCTCAGTGTTCGGCAGGGTTACACAGTGTAGTAGCAGACCTCAGTGTTAGTCCAGGGTTACACAGTGTAGTAGCGGGCCTCAGTGTTAGTCAGGGTTACACAGTGTAGTAGCAGGCCTCAGACACAGAGGCAGGGTTACACAGTGTAGTAGCAGGCCTCAGACACAGAGGCAGGGTTACACAGTGTAGTAGCGGGCCTCAGTGTTCGGCAGGGTTATGTAGTGTAGTAACAGACCTCAGTGTTAGTCCAGGGTTACACAGTGTAGTAGCAGGCCTCAGTGTTAGTCCAGGGTTACACAGTGTAGTAGCAGACCTCAGTGTTAGTCCAGGGTTACACAGTGTAGTAGCAGACCTCAGTGTTAGTCAGGGTTACGTAATGTAGTAGCAGACCTCAGTGTTAGTCAGGGTTACGTAGTGTAGTAGCAGACCTCAGTGTTAGTCCAGGGTTACACAGTGTAGTAGCAGACCTCAGTGTTAGTCAGGGTTACACAGTGTAGTAGCAGACCTCAGTGTTAGTCCAGGGTTACGTAGTGTAGTAACAGACCTCAGTGTTAGTCAGGGTTACGTAGTGTAGTAGCAGACCTCAGTGTTAGTCAGGGTTACAGAGTGTAGTAGCATACCTCAGTGTTAGTCCTGGGTTACGTAGTGTAGTAACAGACCTCAGTGTTAGTCAGGGTTACACAGTGTAGTAACAGACCTCAGTGTTAGTCCAGGGTTACACAGTGTAGTAGCAGACCTCAGTGTTAGTCCAGGGTTACACAGTGTAGTAACAGACCTCAGTGTTAGTCCAGGGTTACACAGTGTAGTAACAGACCTCAGTGTTAGTCCAGGGTTACACAGTGTAGTAACAGACCTCAGTGTTAGTCCAGGGTGACACAGTGTAGTAGCATACCTCAGTGTTAGTCCAGGGTTGCACAGTGTAGTAACAGACCTCAGTGTTAGTCCAGGGTTACACAGTGTAGTAGCAGACCTCAGTGTTAGTCCAGGGTTACACAGTGTAGTAACAGACCTCAGTGTTAGTCAGGGTTACGTAGTGTAGTAGCAGACCTCAGTGTTAGTCCAGGGTTACACAGTGTAGTAGCAGACCTCAGTGTTAGTCAGGGTTACACAGTGTAGTAGCAGACCTCAGTTTTAGTCCAGGGTTACGTAGTGTAGTAACAGACCTCACTGTTAGTCCAGGGTTACACAGTGTAGTAACAGACCTCAGTGTTAGTCCAGGGTTACACAGTGTAGTAGCAGACCTCAGTGTTAGTCAGGGTTACACAGTGTAGTCACAGACCTCAGTGTTAGTCAGGGTTACACAGTGTAGTAGCAGACCTCAGTGTTAGTCAGGGTTACACAGTGTAGTAGCAGACCTCAGTGTTAGCCAGGGTTACGTAGTGTAGTAGCAGACCTCAGTGTTAGTCCAGGGTTACGTAGTGTAGTAACAGACCTCAGTGTTAGTCAGGGTTACACAGTGTAGTAGCTGACCTCAGTGTTAGTCAGGGTTACACAGTGTAGTAGCAGACCTCAGTGTTAGCCAGGGTTATGTAGTGTAGTAACAGACCTCAGTGTTAGTCCAGGGTTACACAGTGTAGTAGCAGACCTCAGTGTTAGTCCAGGGTTACACCGTGTAGTAACAGACCTCAGTGTTAGTCCAGGGTTACACAGTGTAGTAACAGACCTCAGTGTTAGTCCAGGGTTACACAGTGTAGTAACAGACCTCAGTGTTAGTCCAGGGTTACACAGTGTAGTAGCAGACCTCAGTGTTAGTCCAGGGTTACACAGTGTAGTAACAGACCTCAGTGTTAGTCCAGGGTTACGTAGTGTAGTAACAGACCTCAGTGTTAGTCCAGGGTTACACAGTGTAGTAACAGACCTCAGTGTTAGTCCAGGGTTACACAGTGTAGTAGCAGACCTCAGTGTTAGTCCAGGGTTACACAGTGTAGTAGCAGACCTCAGTGTTAGTCCAGGGTTACACAGTGTAGTAACAGACCTCAGTGTTAGTCAGGGTTACGTACTGTAGTAGCAGACCTCAGTGTTAGTACAGGGTTACACAGTGTAGTAGCAGACCTCAGTGTTAGTTAGGGTTACACAGTGTAGTAGCAGACCTCAGTGTTAGTCAGGGTTACACAGTGTAGTAGCAGACCTCAGTGTTAGTCAGGGTTACACTGTGTAGTAGCAGACCTCAGTGTTAGTCCAGGGTTACACAGTGTAGTAACAGACCTCAGTGTTAGTCCAGGGTTACACAGTGTAGTAGCAGACCTCCGTGTTAGTCCAGGGTTACACAGTGTAGTAACAGACCTCAGTGTTAGCCAGGGTTACGTAGTGTAGTAACAGACCTCAATGTTAGCCAGTAGTAACAGTCCAGTTCACTGACCCTGTAGAACAGAGACTAGGACATGGGAAACAGCACCAGCGACTAGGACATGGGAAGCAGCACCAGAGACTAGGACATGGGAAACAGCACCAGAGACTAGGACATGGTGACAGCACCAGAGACTAGGACATGGGAAACAGCACCAGAGACTAGGACATGGGAAACAGCACCAGAGACTAGGACATGGGAAACAGCACCAGAGACTAGGACATGGGAAACAGCACCAGAGACAGCACCAGAGACTAGGACATGGGAAACAGCACCAGAGACTAGGACATGGGAAACAGCACCAGAGACTAGGACATGGGAAACAGCACCAGAGACAGCACCAGAGACTAGGACATGGGAAACAGCACCAGAGACTAGGACATGGGAAACAGCACCAGAGACTAGGACATGGGAAACAGCACCAGAGACTAGGACATGGGAAACAGAACCAGAGACTAGGACATGGGAAACCGCACCAGAGCTCCATGGTCATTTCAGGTCACTGTGGTTGTAACCCAGATCTGAAACAGCTGTGTGATGACTGGGGGGGGGTTTGTTTATAACAGAAAACAGATTTTTGTTAGTTATGATAAACAACCCCACAACTATAAAAAAAAAACAAGTGGACAAGACTGGGAGGTTGTTGAAGACCAACTATTAAATCAAATCTAAGTTTATTTGTCACGTGCGCCGAATACAAAAGGTATAAGACCTCACAGTGAAATGCTTACTTACAGGCTCTGTGTGTGTGTGTGTGTGTGTGTGTGTGTGTGTGTGTGTGTGTGTGTGTGTGTGTGTGTGTGTAAGTAAAGAAATAAATGAACAGTAGAAATACATTTGAAAAAAGAGTAGCAAGGCTCAATACAGACACCTGTTAGTCTAGATATGAATGTGTTTCTCCTCCCTCAAAACAAGGGGACAGAACTGGGAGGTTGTTGAAGACCACAGGTAACTACTACACTTGATACTAATGTATCTGTCTGTCTCTCTTGTTCTCCAGGTAACATCATTGGTTCGGGGATATTCATCTCTCCTAAGGGTGTTTTGGAGCACGCTGGTTCGGTGGGTCTGTCCCTCATCGTATGGGTGTGCGGAGGGGGTATCTGCGCCCTGGGGTCCATGTGTTACGCTGAGCTGGGGGTCACCATTCCCAAGTCAGGGGGAGACTACTCCTACGTCACGGAGATATTCGGAGGACTGGTGGGGTACGTGTCTATTTTATGTCCACAATCCTGATTAGGGAACAACACAGAAACTTTCCCAGAATTCCCTGTTTTTTTCAGAAATGTCCAGGGCCCGTCACAGAGTAGAAGGGAAGAATTTCTTTCCAAAACGTGACATATACATTTTCAGAAATGATGGTAAATTGACATTAATTAAAACACACCCAGCTACTATTGTTTCATCTGACCACAACATGGACTAGTGAGAGGACTGGAAGGATTAATCTGACCACATCATGGACTAGTGAGAGGACTGGCAGGATTAATCTGACCACAACACAGACTAGTGAGAGGACTGGAAGGGGGTCTGACCACATCATGGACTAGTGAGAGGACTGGCAGGATTAATCTGACCACAACACGGACTAGTGAAAAGACTGGCAGGATTAATCTGACCACAACATGGACTAGTGAGAGGACTGGCAGGATTAATCTGACCACAACATGGACTAGTGAGAGGACTGGCAAGATTAATCTGACCACAACACGGACTAGTGAGAGGACTGGCAGGATTAATCTGACCACAACATGGACTAGTGAGAGGACTGGCAGGATTAATCTGACCACAACACGGACTAGTGAGAGGACTGACAGGATTAATCTGACCACAACGTGGACTAGTGAGAGGACTGGCAGGATTAATCTGACCACAACATTGACTAGTGAGAGGACTGGCAGTTTTAATCTGACCACAACATGGACTGGCAGTTTTAATCTGAGACTAGTGAGAGGACTGGCAGGATTAATCTGACCACAACACGGACTAGTGAGAGGACTGGCAGGATTAATCTGACCACAACATGGACTAGTGAGAGGACTGGCAGGATTAATCTGACCACAACATGGACTAGTGAGAGGACTGGCAGGATTAATCTGACCACAACACGGACTAGTGAGAGGACTGGCAGGATTAATCTGACCACAACATGGACTAGTGAGAGGACTGGCAGGATTAATCTGACCACAACATGGACTAGTGAGAGGACTGGAAGGATTAATCTGACCACAACATGGACTAGTGAGAGGACTGGAAGGATTAATCTGACCACAACATGGACTAGTGAGAGGACTGGCAGGATTAATCTGACCACAACACGGACTAGTGAGAGGACTGGCAGGATTAATAGTGAGAGGACTGACCACAAACATGGACTAGTGAGAGGAAGGATTAATCTGACCACATCACGGACTAAGGATTAATCTGACCACAACATGGACTAGTGAGAGGACTGGCAGGATTAATCTGACCACAACACGGACTAGTGAGAGGACTGGAAGGATTAATCTGACCACAACATGGACTAGTGAGAGGACTGGCAGGATTAATCTGACCACAACATTGACTAGTGAGAGGACTGGCAGGATTAATCTGACCACAACATGGACTAGTGAGAGGACTGGCAGGATTAATCTGACCACAACACGGACTAGTGAGAGGACTGGCAGGATTAATCTGACCACAACATGGACTAGTGAGAGGACTGGCAGGATTAATCTGACCACAACATGGACTAGTGAGAGGACTGGCAGGATTAATCTGACCACAACATGGACTAGTGAGAGGACTGGCAGGATTAATCTGACCACAACATGGACTAGTGAGAGGACTGGCAGGATTAATCTGACCACAACATGGACTAGGAGTGGACTAGAGAGGACTGGCAGGATTAATCTGACCACAACATGGACTGTGAGAGGACTGGCAGTTAATCTGAGACTAGGAGAGGACTGGCAGGATTAATCTGACCACAACATGGACTAGTGAGAGGACTGGCAGGATTAATCTGACCACAACATTGACTAGTGAGAGGACTGGCAGTTTTAATCTGACCACAACACGGACTAGTGAGAGGACTGGCAGGATTAATCTGACCACAACATGGACTAGTGAGAGGACTGGCAGGATTAATCTGACCACAACATGGACTAGTGAGAGGACTGGCAGTTAATCTGACCACAACACGGACTAGTGAGAGGACTGGCAGGATTAATCTGACCACAACATGGACTAGTGAGAGGACTGGCAGGATTAATCTGACCACAACACGGACTAGTGAGAGGACTGGCAGGATTAATCTGACCACAACGTGGACTAGTGAGAGGACTGACAGGATTAATCTGACCACAACATGGACTAGTGAGAGGACTGGCAGGATTAAGAGGGACTCTGACCACAACATTGGACTAGTGAGAGGACTGGCAGTTTTGAACTCTGACCACAACATGGACTAGTGAGAGGACTGGCAGGATTAATCTGACCACACCACAACACGGACTAGTGAGAGGACTGGCAGGATTAATCTGACCACAACATGGACTAGTGAGAGGACTGGCAGGATTAATCTGACCACAACATGGACTAGTGAGAGGACTGGCAGGATTAATCTGACCACAACACGGACTAGTGAGAGGACTGGCAGGATTAATCTGACCACAACATGGACTAGTGAGAGGACTGGCAGGATTAATCTGACCACAACATGGACTAGTGAGAGGACTGGAAGGATTAATCTGACCACAACATGGACTAGTGAGAGGACTGGAAGGATTAATCTGACCACAACATGGACTAGTGAGAGGACTGGCAGGATTAATCTGACCACAACACGGACTAGTGAGAGGACTGGCAGGATTAATCTGACCACAACGTGGACTAGTGAGAGGACTGACAGGATTAATCTGACCACAACATGGACTAGTGAGAGGACTGGCAGGATTAATCTGACCACAACATTGACTAGTGAGAGGACTGGCAGTTTTAATCTGACCACAACACGGACTAGTGAGAGGACTGGCAGGATTAATCTGACCACAACACGGACTAGTGAGAGGACTGGCAGGATTAATCTGACCACAACATGGACTAGTGAGAGGACTGGCAGGATTAATCTGACCACAACACGGACTAGTGAGAGGACTGGCAGGATTAATCTGACCACAACGTGGACTAGTGAGAGGACTGGCAGGATTAATCTGACCACAACATGGACTAGTGAGAGGACTGGAAGGATTAATCTGACCACAACATGGACTAGTGAGAGGACTGGAAGGATTAATCTGACCACAACACGGACTAGTGAGAGGACTGGCAGGATTAATCTGACCACAACACGGACTAGTGAGAGGATCTGCAGAGAACAATGGGAGAAACTCCCCAAATACAGGTGTGCCAAGTTTGTAGCGTCATACCCAAGAAGACTGGAGGCTGTAATCGTTGCCAAAGGTGCTTCAACAAAGTACTGAGTAAAGGGTCTGAATACTGATGTAAATGTACTGAGTAAAGGGTCTGAATACTGATGTAAATGTACTGAGTAAAGGGTCTGAATACTGATGTAAATGTACTGAGTAAAGGGTCTGAATACTGATGTAAATGTACTGAGTAAAGGGTCTGAATACTGATGTAAATGTACTGAGTAAAGGGTCTGAATACTGATGTAAATGTACTGAGTAAAGGGTCTGAATACTGATGTAAATGTACTGAGTAAAGGGTCTGAATACTGATGTAAATGTACTGAGTAAAGGGTCTGAATACTGATGTAAATGTACTGAGTAAAGGGTCTGAATACTGATGTAAATGTACTGAGTAAAGGGTCTGAATACTGATGTAAATGTACTGAGTAAAGGGTCTGAATACTGTACTGATGTCTGAATACTGATGTAAATGTACTGAGTAAAGGGTCTGAATACTGATGTAAATGTACTGAGTAAAGGGTCTGAATACTGATGTAAATGTACTGAGTAAAGGGTCTGAATACTGATGTAAATGTACTGAGTAAAGGGTCTGAATACTGATGTAAATGTACTGAGTAAAGGGTCTGAATACTGATGTAAATGTACTGAGTAAAGGGTCTGAATACTGATGTAAATGTACTGAGTAAAGGGTCTGAATACTGATGTAAATGTACTGAGTAAAGGGTCTGAATACTGATGTAAATGTACTGAGTAAAGGGTCTGAATACTGATGTAAATGTACTGAGTAAAGGGTCTGAATACTGATGTAAATGTACTGAATACTGATAAAGGGTCTGAATACTGATGTAAATGTACTGAGTAAAGGGTCTGAATACTGATGTAAATGTACTGAGTAAAGGGTCTGAATACTGATGTAAATGTACTGAGTAAAGGGTCTGAATACTGATGTAAATGTACTGAGTAAAGGGTCTGAATACTGATGTAAATGTACTGAGTAAAGAGATAAATGTACTGGTCTGAATACTGATGTAAATGTACTGAGTAAAGGGTCTGAATACTGATGTAAATGTACTGAGTAAAGGGTCTGAATACTGATGTAAATGTACTGAGTAAAGGGTCTGAATACTGATGTAAATGTACTGAGTAAAGGGTCTGAATACTGATGTAAATGTACTGAGTAAAGGGTCTGAATACTGATGTAAATGTACTGAGTAAAGGGTCTGAATACTGATGTAAATGTACTGAGTAAAGGGTCTGAATACTGATGTAAATGTACTGAGTAAAGGGTCTGAATACTGATGTAAATGTACTGAGTAAAGGGTCTGAATACTGATGTAAATGTACTGAGTAAAGGGTCTGAATACTGATGTAAATGTACTGAGTAAAGGGTCTGAATACTGATGTAAATGTACTGAGTAAAGGGTCTGAATACTGATGTAAATGTACTGAGTAAAGGGTCTGAATACTGATGTAAATGTACTGAGTAAAGGGTCTGAATACTGATGTAAATGTACTGAGTAAAGGGTCTGAATACTGATGTAAATGTACTGAGTAAAGGGTCTGAATACTGATGTAAATGTACTGAGTAAAGGGTCTGAATACTGATGTAAATGTACTGAGTAAAGGGTCTGAATACTGATGTAAATGTACTGAGTAAAGGGTCTGAATACTGATGTAAATGTACTGAGTAAAGGGTCTGAATACTGATGTAAATGTACTGAGTAAAGGGTCTGAATACTGATGTAAATGTAAGTAAAGGGTCTGAATACTGATGTAAATGTACTGAGTAAAGGGTCTGAATACTGATGTAAATGTACTGAGTAAAGGGTCTGAATACTGATGTAAATGTACTGAGTAAAGGGTCTGAATACTGATGTAAATGTACTGAGTAAAGGGTCTGAATACTGATGTAAATGTACTGAGTAAAGGGTCTGAATACTGATGTAAATGTACTGAGTAAAGGGTCTGAATACTGATGTAAATGTACTGAGTAAAGGGTCTGAATACTGATGTAAATGTACTGAGTAAAGGGTCTGAATACTGATGTAAATGTACTGAGTAAAGGGTCTGAATACTGATGTAAATGTACTGAGTAAAGGGTCTGAATACTGATGTAAATGTACTGAGTAAAGGGTCTGAATACTGATGTAAATGTACTGAGTAAAGGGTCTGAATACTGATGTAAATGTACTGAGTAAAGGGTCTGAATACTGATGTAAATGTACTGAGTAAAGGGTCTGAATACTGATGTAAATGTACTGAGTAAAGGGTCTGAATACTGATGTAAATGTACTGAGTAAAGGGTCTGAATACTGATGTAAATGTACTGAGTAAAGGGTCTGAATACTGATGTAAATGTACTGAGTAAAGGGTCTGAATACTGATGTAAATGTACTGAGTAAAGGGTCTGAATACTGATGTAAATGTACTGAGTAAAGGGTCTGAATACTGATGTAAATGTACTGAGTAAAGGGTCTGAATACTGATGTAAATGTACTGAGTAAAGGGTCTGAATACTGATGTAAATGTACTGAGTAAAGGGTCTGAATACTGATGTAAATGTACTGAGTAAAGGGTCTGAATACTGATGTAAATGTACTGAGTAAAGGGTCTGAATACTGATGTAAATGTACTGAGTAAAGGGTCTGAATACTGATGTAAATGTACTGAGTAAAGGGTCTGAATACTGATGTAAATGTACTGAGTAAAGGGTCTGAATACTGATGTAAATGTACTGAGTAAAGGGTCTGAATACTGATGTAAATGTACTGAGTAAAGGGTCTGAATACTGATGTAAATGTACTGAGTAAAGGGTCTGAATACTGATGTAAATGTACTGAGTAAAGGGTCTGAATACTGATGTAAATGTACTGAGTAAAGGGTCTGAATACTGATGTAAATGTACTGAGTAAAGGGTCTGAATACTGATGGAAATGTACTGAGTAAAGGGTCTGAATACTGATGTAAATGTTATATTTCCGTTTTTGATTTTTTTTTATGAATTTTCTCAAATGTCTAAAAACCGGTTTTTGCTTTGTTATTATGACGTATTGTGTGTAAATCCATTTTATAATGAGGCTGTAATGTAACAAAATATGGAAAAAGTCAAGGGGTCTGAACACTTTCCGAATGCACTGTCTACAAGAGGACTAGGTATCACAGGCTCCAACAGGACCAGACATCACAGGCTCCAACAGGACCAGACATCACAGGCTCCAACAGGACCAGATATCACAGACTCCAACAGGACCAGATATCACAGACTCAAACAGGACCAGACATCACAGGCTCCAACAGGACTAGGTATCACAGGCTCCAACAGGACCAGACATCACAGGCTCCAACAGGACCAGATATAACAGGCTACAACAGGACCAGACATCACAGGCTCCAACAGGACCAGACATCACAGGCTCCAACAGGACCACACATCACAGGCTCCAACAGGACCAGACATCACAGGCTCCAACAGGACCAGACATCACAGGCTCCAACAGGACCAGACATCACAGGCTCCAACAGGACCAGACATCACAGGCTCCAACAGGACCAGACATCACAGGCTCCAACAGGACCACACATCACAGGCTCCAACAGGACCAGGTATCACAGGCTCCAACAGGACCAGGTATCACAGGCTCCAACAGGACCAGACATCACAGGCTCCAACAGGACCAGACATCACAGGCTCCAACAGGACCAGACATCACAGGCTCCAACAGGACCAGATATAACAGGCTCCAACAGGACCAGATATTACAGGCTCCAACAGGACCAGAGACCACAGGCTCCAACAGGACCAGATATTACAGGCTCCAACAGGACCAGATATAACAGGCTCCAACAGGACCAGATATTACAGGCTCCAACAGGACCAGAGACCACAGGCTCCAACAGGACTAGGTATGACAGGCTCCAACAGGACTAGGTATCACAGGCTTCAACAGGACCACATATTATAGGCTCCAACAGGACCAGACATCACAGGCTCTAACAGGACCAGAGACCACAGGCTCCAACAGGACCACACATCACAGGCTCCAACAGGACCAGACATCACAGGCTCCAACAGGACCAGATATTACAGGCTCCAACAAGACCAGATATCACAGGTTCCAACAGGACCAGACATCACAGGCTCCAACAGGACCAGATATTACAGGCTCCAACAGGACCAGATATTACAGGCTCCAACAGGACCAGAGACCACAGGCTCCAACAGGACTATGTATGACAGGCTCCAACAGGACTAGGTATCACAGGCTCCAACAGGACTAGGTATCACAGGCTCCAACAGGACCACATATTACAGGCTCCAACAGGACCAGACATCACAGGCTCCAACAGGACCAGATATCACAGGTTCCAACAGGACTAGGTATCACAGGTTCCAACAGGACCACATATCACAGACTCCAACAGGACCAGATATTACAGGCTCCAACAGGACCAGATATTACAGGCTCCAACAGGACCAGACATCACAGGCTCCAACAGGACCAGACATCACAGGTTCCAACAGGACCAGACATCACAGGTTCCAACAGGACCAGATATGACAGGCTCCAACAGGATCAGATATCACAGACTCCAACAGGACCAGATATTACAGGCTCCAACAGGACCAGACATCACAGGCTCCAACAGGACCAGACATCACAGGCTCCAACAGGACCAGATATTACAAGCTCCAACAGGACCAGAGACCACAGGCTCCAACAGGACCAGGTAACACAGGCTCCAACAGGACCAGACATCACAGGCTCCAACAGGACCAGATATTACAAGCTCCAACAGGACCAGAGACCACAGGCTCCAACAGGACCAGGTAACACAGGCTCCAACAGGACCAGGTATCACAGGCTCCAACAGGACCAGACATCACAGGCTCCAACAGGACCAGACATCACAGGCTCCAACAGGACCACACATCACAGGCTCCAACAGGACCAGACATCACAGACTCCAACAGGACCAGACATCACAGGCTCCAACAGGACCAGGTATCACAGGCTCCAACAGGACCAGATATAACAGGCTCCAACAGGACCAGGTATCACAGGCTCCAACAGGACCAGATATCACAGGCCCCAACAGGACCAGATATAACAGGCTCCAACAGGACCAGATATTACAGGCTCTAACAGGACCAGAGACCACAGGCTCCAACAGGACCAGACATCACAGGCTCCAACAGGACCAGATATCACAGGCTCCAACAGGTATCACAGGCTCCAACAGGACCAGAGATCACAGGCCCCAACAGGACCAGATATAATAGGCTCCAACAGGACCAGATATTACAGGCTCTAACAGGACCAGAGACCACAGGCTCCAACAGGACCAGACATCACAGGCTCCAACAGGACCAGACATCACAGGCTCCAACAGGACCAGACATCACAGGCTCCAACAGGACCAGACATCACAGGCTCCAACAGGACCAGATATTACAAGCTCCAACAGGACCAGAGACCACAGGCTCCAACAGGACCAGGTAACACAGGCTCCAACAGGACCAGACATCACAGGCTCCAACAGGACCAGATATTACAAGCTCCAACAGGACCAGAGACCACAGGCTCCAACAGGACCAGGTAACACAGGCTCCAACAGGACCAGGTATCACAGGCTCCAACAGGACCAGACATCACAGGCTCCAACAGGACCAGACATCACAGGCTCCAACAGGACCACACATCACAGGCTCCAACAGGACCAGACATCACAGACTCCAACAGGACCAGACATCACAGGCTCCAACAGGACCAGGTATCACAGGCTCCAACAGGACCAGATATAACAGGCTCCAACAGGACCAGGTATCACAGGCTCCAACAGGACCAGATATCACAGGCCCCAACAGGACCAGATATAACAGGCTCCAACAGGACCAGATATTACAGGCTCTAACAGGACCAGAGACCACAGGCTCCAACAGGACCAGACATCACAGGCTCCAACAGGACCAGATATCACAGGCTCCAACAGGTATCACAGGCTCCAACAGGACCAGAGATCACAGGCCCCAACAGGACCAGATATAACAGGCTCCAACAGGACCAGATATTACAGGCTCTAACAGGACCAGAGACCACAGGCTCCAACAGGACCAGAGACCACAGGCTCCAACAGGACCAGAGACCACAGGCTCCAACAGGACTAGGTATCACAGGCTCCAACAGGACCAGACATCACAGGCTCTAACAGGACCAGAGACCACAGGCTCCAACAGGACCAGATATCACAGGCTCCAACAGGTATCACAGGCTCCAACAGGACCAGAGACCACAGGCTCCAACAGGACTAGGTATCACAGGCTCTAACAGGACTAGGTATCACAGGCTCTAACAGGACCAGAGACCACAGGCTCCAACAGGACTAGGTATCACAGGCTCTAACAGGACCAGAGACCACAGGCTCCAACAGGACTAGGTATCACAGGCTCCAACAGGACCAGAGACCACAGGCTCCAACAGGACTAGGTATCACAGGCTCCAACAGGACCAGACATCACAGGCTCTAACAGGACCAGAGACCACAGGCTCCAACAGGACTAGGTATCACAGGCTCCAACAGGACCAGAGACCACAGGCTCCAACAGGACTAGGTATCACAGGCTCCAACAGGACCAGACATCACAGGCTCCAACAGGACCAGATATAACAGGCTCCAACAGGACTAGGTATCACAGGTTCCAACAGGACCAGACATCACAGGCTCCAACAGGACCAGACATCACAGGCTCCAACAGGACCAGACATCACAGGCTCCAACAGGACCAGACATCACAGGCTCCAACAGGACCAGACATCACAGGCTCCAACAGGACCAGATATTACAGGCTCCAACAGGACCAGACATCACAGGCTCCAACAGGACCAGACATCACAGGCTCCAACAGGACCAGACATCACAGGCTCCAACAGGACCAGATATTACAAGCTCCAACAGGACCAGAGACCACAGGCTCCCTCAGGACCAGGTATCACAGGCTCCAACAGGACCAGACATCACAGGCTCCAACAGGACCAGACATCACAGGCTCCAACAGGACCAGATATTACAAGCTCCAACAGGACCAGAGACCACAGGCTCCAACAGGACCAGGTAACACAGGCTCCAACAGGACCAGGTATCACAGGCTCCAACAGGACCAGACATCACAGGCTCCAACAGGACCAGACATCACAGGCTCCAACAGGACCACACATCACAGGCTCCAACAGGACCAGACATCACAGACTCCAACAGGACCAGACATCACAGGCTCCAACAGGACCAGGTATCACAGGCTCCAACAGGACCAGATATAACAGGCTCCAACAGGACCAGGTATCACAGGCTCCAACATGACCAGATATCACAGGCCCCAACAGGACCAGATATAACAGGCTCCAACAGGACCAGATATTACAGGCTCTAACAGGACCAGAGACCACAGGCTCCAACAGGACCAGACATCACAGGCTCCAACAGGACCAGATATCACAGGCTCCAACAGGACCAGGTATCACAGGCTCCAACAGGACCAGATATAACAGGCTCCAACAGGACCAGACATCACAGGCTCCAACAGGACCAGATATCACAGGCTCCAACAGGACTAGGTATCACAGACTCCAACAGGACTACATATTACAGGCTCCAACAGGACCAGACATCACAGGCTCCAACAGGACCACATATCACAGGCTCCAACAGGACCAGTCATCACAGACTCCAACAGGACCACATATCACAGGCTCCAACAGGACCAGACATCACAGGCTCCAACAGGACCACATATTACAGGCTCCAACAGGACCAGAGTCCACAGGCTCCAACAGGACTAGGTATCACAGGCTCCAACAGGACCAGAGACCACAGGCTCCAACAGGACTAGGTATCACAGGCTCCAACAGGACCAGAGACCACAGGCTCCAACAGGACTAGGTATCACAGGCTCCAACAGGACCAGAGACCACAGGCTCCAACGGGACTAGGTATCACAGGCTCCAACAGGACCAGAGACCACAGGCTCCAACAGGACCAGATATCACAGGCTCCAACAGGACCAGAGACCACAGGCTCCAACAGGACCAGATATTACAGGCTCCAACAGGACCAGAGACCACAGGCTCCAACAGGACCAGACATCACAGGCTCCAACAGGACCAGACATCACAGGCTCCAACAGGACCAGACATCACAGGCTCCAACAGGACCAGACATCACAGGCTCCAACAGGACCAGACATCACAGGCTCCAACAGGACCAGACATCACAGGCTCCAACAGGACTAGGTATCACAGGCTCCAACAGGACTAGGTATCACAGGCTCCAACAGGACCAGACATCACAGGCTCCAACAGGACCAGACATCACAGGCTCCAACAGGACCAGACATCACAGGCTCCAACAGGACCAGACATCACAGGCTTCAACAGGACCAGACATCACAGGCTCCAACAGGACCAGACATCACAGGCTCCAACAGGACCAGACATCACAGGTTCCAACAGGACCAGACATCACAGGCTCCAACAGGACCAGACATCACAGGCTCCAACAGGACCAGACATCACAGGCTCCAACAGGACCAGACATCACAGGCTCCAACAGGACCAGGTATCACAGGCTCCAACAGGACCAGGTATCACAGGCTCCAACAGGACCAGGTATCACAGGCTCCAACAGGACCAGACATCACAGGCTCCAACAGGACCAGACATCACAGGCTCCAACAGGACCAGACATCACAGGCTCCAACAGGACCAGACATCACAGGCTCCAACAGATATCACAGACTCCAACAGGACCAGACATCACAGGCTCCAACAGGACCAGGTAACACAGGCTCCAACAGGACCAGATATCACAGGCTCCAACAGGACCAGAGACCACAGGCTCCAACAGGACCAGACATCACAGGCTCCAACAGGACTAGGTATCACAGGCTCCAACAGGACTAGGTATCACAGGCTCCAACAGGACCAGATATAACAGACTCCAACAGGACCAGACATCACAGGCTCCAACAGGACTAGGTATCACAGGCTCCAACAGGACTAGGTATCACAGGCTCCAACAGGACTAGGTATCACAGGCTCCAACAGGACCAGACATCACAGGCTCCAACAGGACCAGACATCACAGGCTCCAACAGGACCAGAGACCACAGGCTCCAACAGGACCAGACATCACAGGCTCCAACAGGATCAGACATCACAGGCTCCAACAGGACCAGATATCACAGGCTCCAACAGGACCAGATATCACAGGCTCCAACAGGACCAGATATCACAGGCTCCAACAGGACCAGACATCATAGGCTCCAACAGGACCAGGTATCACAGGCTCCAACAGGACCAGACATGACAGGCTCCAACAGGACCAGACATCACAGGCTCCAACAGGACCAGATATCACAGGCTCCAACAGGACCAGATATCACAGACTCCAACAGGACCAGATACCTGTTGTTAACAGGAGCCAAAATGGATCCGTGATGCTCATGTTGTTAACAGGAGCCAACATGGCTGCAATATAATGTTATTAAATGGATCCTGATGCTCATGTTGTTAACAGGAGCCAACATGGCTGCAATAGAATGTTATTAAATGGATCCCTGATGCTCATGTTGTTAACAGGAGCCAACATGGCTGCAATAGAATGTTATTAAATGGATCCGTGATGCAGAAACCTCAATGTCCCAACTCTCTAGATGGCAAAACGGCACCGACAGAAACGTTCGCCTCGCTTCTAGTCCTTAGGAAACTAAGCAGTATTTAGATGTTTTTTGTGTGTATTATTTCTTACATTGTTAGCCCAGGAGATCTCAAGTGTTAATACGTACAGCCGCGAAGAACTATTGGATATCAGTCAACTTACCAGCACTACGACCAGGAATACGACTTTCCCGAAGTGGATCCTTCGTCCGAACCATCCAAGAGGCTAAGACAAAACAAAGTTGCCGCAGGAGAGGTAGACAGAGCGGCCTTCTGGTCAGGCTTCGGAGGCGCGCACACCATGCACCTCTTCCGACTATTTTACTCGCTAATGTCCAGTCTCTAGAAAACAAGGCAGATGGAATTTGGGCTAGTTGCGTTCCAGAGAGACCCTCGAGATTGTAACATACTCTGTTTCATGGAAACATGGCTCTTTGGGGACATGCTGTCCGTGTCGGTACAGCCACCGGGATTCTTTGTGCGTCTGCGCCAACAGGAATAAACATCTCTCAGGGAAGAAGAAGGGCGGGGGTGTATGTTTCATGATTAACGACTCATGGTGTAATTGTAACAACATACAGGAACTCAAGTCTTTCTGTTCACCAGACCTAGAATGCCGCCCCGCCCGTATTATCTCCCAAGAGAATTCTCATCAGTTATTATGACTGGCTGGCAAAACTCTGGATCACTGCTACTCTAACTTACGCGATGCATACAAGGCCGTATTATCAGTACTCAGGGGGGAGAGAGACCGTCTGATCTATATAACTGGTCTTAGATCAGTACTCAGGGGGCGATAGAGACCGTCTGATCTATATAACTGGTCTTAGATCAGTACTCAGGGGGCGATAGAGACCGTCTGATCTATATAACTGGTCTTAGATCAGTACTCAGGGGGAGAGAGAGACCGTATGAACTAAATAACTGGTCTTAGATCAGTATTTAGAGACCGTCTGATCTATATAACTGGTCTTAGATCAGTACTCAGGGGGAGAGACCATCTGATCTATATAACTGGTCTTAGATCAGTACTCAGGGGAGAGAGACCGTATCTATATAACTGGTCTTAGATCAGTACTCAGGGGGAGAGAGACCGTCTGATCTATATAACTGGTCTTAGATCAGTACTCAGGGGGAGAGAGACCGTCTGATCTATATAACTGGTCTTAGATCAGTACTCAGGGGGAGAGAGAGACCGTATGAATACGGCCACAGATCCTGGTCCTTCCTTCGTTCCTCCTCTACATGTTTACCAGATGTAAAAGAGGGTTGTGTTTTAATGTGTAAAGTGGATTAGATATAAATCGTACTGGTCGTCCCCCATGATACTCGTTACAAGTGAGAGTCCACAAAGATGTCACTCAGGTCTCCGAGTCAGGAGACTCTCGGAGTTCATGAAACGGTCAAATAAGTCATTGAGTTTTCCTAGCACTCAAGTCTACATTCAAGTATAAATATATATAGTTTTAACAGTATATGTGCTGTTTTCCTATAGGTTCCTGCTCCTATGGAGCGCGGTTCTCATCATGTACCCCACCACCCTGACCGTCTACATACAAGTATAAATATATATAGTTTTAATAGTATATGTGCTGTTTTCCTATAGGTTCCTGCTCCTATGGAGCGCGGTTCTCATCATGTACCCCACCACCCTGACCGTCTACATACAAGTATAAATATATATAGTTTTAACAGTATATGTGCTGTTTTCCTATAGGTTCCTGCTCCTATGGAGCGCGGTTCTCATCATGTACCCCACCACCCTGACTGTCTACATACAAGTATAAATATATATAGTTTTAACAGTATATGTGCTGTTTTCCTATAGGTTCCTGCTCCTATGGAGCGCGGTTCTCATCATGTACCCCACCACCCTGACTGTCTACATACAGTATAAATATATATAGTTTTAACAGTATATGTGCTGTCTTCCTATAGGTTCCTGCTCCTATGGAGCGCGGTTCTCATCATGTACCCCACCACCCTGACCGTCTACATACAAGTATAAATATATATAGTTTTAACAGTATATGTGCTGTTTTCCTATAGGTTCCTGCTCCTATGGAGCGCGGTTCTCATCATGTACCCCACCACCCTGGCTGTCATAGCTCTCACCTTCTCCAACTATGTCCTGCAGCCGGCCTTCCAGAACTGTGTCCCTCCATACTTGGCCACCAGGCTTCTCTCCACCATCTGCATATGTAAGTCCAGTATAATAAACACTATTTAGTTGTGGTATACTACAATAATGACTATTTAGTAGTGGTACTATAGTACAATAATGACTATTTAGTAGTACTATAGTACAATAATGACTATTTAGTAGTAGTAGTATAGTACAATAATGACTATTTAGTAGTGGTACTATAGTACAATAATGACTATTTAGTAGTAGTAGTATAGTACAATAATGACTATTTAGTATTAGTAGTATAGTACAATAATGACTATTTAGTAGTAGTACTATAGTACAATAATGACTATTTAGTAGTGGTATACTACAATAATGACTATTTAGTAGTAGTACTATAGTACAATAATGACTATTTAGTAGTGGTACTATAGTACAATAATGACTATTTAGTAGTGGTATACTACAATAATGACTATTTAGTAGTAGTAGTATAGTACAATAATCACTATTTAGTAGTAGTATAGTACAATAATGACTATTTAGTAGTAGTACTATAGTACAATAATGACTATTTAGTAGTAGTAGTATAGTACAATAATCACTATTTAGTAGTAGTATAGTACAATAATCACTATTTAGTAGTGGTACTATAGTACAATAATGACTATTTAATAGTAGTAGTATAGTACAATAATGACTATTTAGTAGTAGTACTATAGTAGAATAATGACTATTTAGTAGTGGTATACTACAATAATGACTATTTAGTAGTAGTACTATAGTACAATAATGACTATTTAGTAGTGGTACTATAGTACAATAATGACTATTTAGTAGTAGTAGTATAGTATAATAAACACTATTTAGTTGTGGTATACTACAATAATGACTATTTAGTAGTGGTACTATAGTACAATAATGACTATTTAGTAGTAGTAGTATAGTATAATAAACACTATTTAGTTGTGGTATACTACAATAATGACTATTTAGTAGTGGTACTATAGTACAATAATGACTATTTAGTAGTAGTAGTATAGTATAATAAACACTATTTAGTTGTGGTATGCTACAATAATGACTATTTAGTAGTGGTACTATAGTACAATAATGACTATTTAGTAGTAGTAGTATAGTACAATAATGACTATTTAGTAGTAGTAGTATAGTACAATAATCACTATTTAGTAGTAGTATAGTACAATAATGACTATTTAGTAGTAGTACTATAGTACAATAATGACTATTTAGTAGTAGTACTATAGTACAATAATCACTATTTAGTAGTAGTAGTATAGTACAATAATGACTATTTAGTAGTAGTACTATAGTACAATAATGACTATTTAGTAGTAGTAGTATAGTACAATAATGACTATTTAGTAGTAGTAGTATAGTACAATAATCACTATTTAGTAGTAGTATAGTACAATAATTACTATTTAGTAGTATGGTTCAATAATGACTATTTAGTTGTGGTATACTACAATAATGACTATTTAGTAGTAGTACTATAGTACAATAATGAATATTTAGTAGTTGTACTATAGTACAATAATGACTATTTAGTAGTAGTAGTATAGTACAATAATGACTATTTAGTAGTAGTAGTATAATACAATAATGACTATTTAGTAGTAGTAGTATAATACAATAATGACTATTTAGTAGTAGTAGTATAGTACAATAATGACTATTTAGTAGTAGTAGTATAGTACAATAATTACTATTTAGTAGTGGTATACTACAATAATGACTATTTAGTAGTAGTATAGTACAATAATTACTATTTAGTAGTATGGTGTCATCATATCTAATGAGGACTGAGGTCCGTATCGGTAGTCAGGGTGTAGTGTCATCATATCTAATGAGTACTGAGGTCCGTATCGGTAGTCAGGGAGGAGTGTCATCATATCTAATGAGGACTGAGGTCTGTATCGGTAGTCAGGGTGTAGTGTCATCATATCTAATGAGGACTGAGGTCCGTATCGGTAGTCAGGGTGTAGTGTCATCATGTATAATAAGGACCGAGGTCCGTATCGGTAGTCAGGGTGTAGTGTCATCATATCTAATGAGGACTGAGGTCCGTATCGGTAGTCAGGGTGTAGTGTCATCATATCCAATGAGGACTGAGGTCCGTATCGGTAGTCAGGGTGTAGTGTCATCATATCTAATGAGGACTGAGGTCCGTATCGGTAGTCAGGGTGTAGTGTCATCATATCTAATGAGGCCTGAGGTCCGCATCGGTAGTCAGGGTGTAGTGTCATCATATCTAATGAGGACTGAAGTCCGTATCAGTCAGGTGTAGTGTCATCATATCTAATGAGGACTGAGGTCCGTATCGGTAGTCAGGGTGTAGTGTCATCATATCTAATGAGGACTGAGGTCCGGTAGTCAGGGTAGTCAGGTGTAGTGTCATCATATCTAATGAGGACTGAGGTCCGTATCGGTAGTCAGGTGTAGTGTCATCATATCTAATGAGGACTGAGGTCCGTATCGGTAGTCAGGGTGTAGTGTCATCATATCTAATGAGGACTGAGGTCCGTATCGGTAGTCAGGGTGTAGTGTCATCATATCTAATGAGGACTGAGGTCCGTATCGGTAGTCAGGGTGTAGTGTCATCATATCTAATGAGGACTGAGGTCCGTATCGGTAGTCAGGGTGTAGTGTCATCATATCTAATGAGGACTGAGGTCCGTATCGGTAGTCAGGGTGTAGTGTCATCATATCTAATGAGGACTGAGGTCCGTATCGGTAGTCAGGGTGTAGTGTCATCATATCTAATGAGGACTGGGGTCGTGTCGGTAGTCAGGGTGTAGTGTCATCATATCTAATGAGGACTGAGGTCCGTATCGGTAGTCAGGGTGTAGTGTCATCATATCTAATGAGGTTGAGGTCCGTATCGGTAGTCAGGGTGTAGTGTCATATCTAATGAGGCCTGAGGTCCGTATCGGTAGTCAGGAGTGTAGTGTCATCATATCTAATGAGGACTG
>NC_088422.1:102553787-102595145 GCF_034236695.1 Oncorhynchus nerka
CACCACCACTAGATACCTACCAATCCCCCACCACCACTAGATGCCTACCAATCCCCCACCACTAGATACCTACCAATCCCCCACCACCACTAGATGCCTACCAATCCCCCCCACCACTAGATACCTACCAATCCCCCCCACCACTAGATACCTACCAATCCCCCCACCACTAGATACCTACCAACCCCCACTAGATGCCTACCAATCCCCCCACCACCTAGATACCTACCAATCCCCCCACCACCACTAGATGCCTGCCAATCCCCCACCAACCACAATCCCCCCCATGCCCAACCACTAGATGCCTGCCAATCCCCCCACCACCACTAGATGCCTACCAATCCCCCCCCACCACTAGATCCCCCCCACCACTGGATGCCCAATCCCCCCACCACCACTAGATACCTACCAATCCCCCCACCACCCACTGGATACCTACCAATCCCCCCCACCACTAGATGCCTACCAATCCACTGGATGCCACCACCACTAGATGCCTACCAATCCCCCCACCCTAGATGCCCCACCACTAGATGCCTATCAATCCCCCCACCACCACTCCCCCAGATGCCTACCAATCCCCCCCACCACCACAGATGCCTACCAATCCCCCCACCACCACTGGATACCTACCAATCCCCCCCCACCACTAGATGCCTACCAATCCCCCACCACCACTAGATGCCTACCAATCCCCCCACCACCACTAGATACCTACCAATCCCCCACCACCACTAGATGCCTACCAATCCCCCCCCACCACTAGATGCCTACCAATCCCCCCCACCACTGGACACCACCAATCCCCCACCACACAGATGCCTGCCAGTCCCCCACTGCCAGATGCCCCCACCACCACTGCCTGATCCCCCACCCATGCCTGCCAATCCCCCACCACCACTAGATACCCCAACCTACCAATCCCCCCACCACCACTAGATGCCTACCAATCCCCCCACCACCACTAGATACCTACCAATCCCCCACCACCACTAGATACCTACCAATCCCCCACCACCACTAGATACCTACCAATCCCCCCACCACCACTAGATGCCTACCAATCCCCCACCACCACTAGATACCTACCAATCCCCCCCCACCACTAGATACCTACCAGAATGCCCCCCCCACCACTAGATACCTAGTCATCCCCCACCACCACTAGATTGCCTACCAATCCCCCACCACCACTAGATACCTACCAATCCCCCACCACCACTAGATACCTACCAATCCCCCACCACCACTAGATACCTACCAATCCCCCCACCACAGATACCTACCAATCCCCCCACCACTAGATACCTACCAATCCCCCACCACCACTAGATGCCTACCAATCCCCACCACCACTAGATACCTACCAATCCCCACCACCACTAGATACCTACCAATCCCCACCCTAGACCACCCACTAGATACCTGACCAATCCCCCCACCACTAGATGCCTACCAATCCCCCCCACCACTAGATGCCTACCAATCCCCCACCACCACTAGATACCTACCAATCCCCCACCACTGATACCTACCAATCCCCCCACCACTAGATGCCTACCAATCCCCCCCCACCACTAGATGCCTACCAGCCCCCACCTAGTGCCCCCCACTAGACCTATGCCAATCCCCCCACCGGCACTGGATGCCTGCCAGTCCCCCCACCACCACTGAACCTAGTCCCCCCACCATTCTTGACCACTGAATGCCTGCTAGTCCCCCCACCACCACTGCCGGATGCCATGTGTCCCCCATTCACTTACCTATAATCCCCCCACCACCACTAGATACCTGCAATCCCCTGACCTTCCCCCCCACCTCTAGTTACCACAATCCACACCAGTCCACATCCCCCCACGGTCCATCCCCCAAGCTGATACATTTACATTACTGTCATTTAAACGCTCTTATAGCGAAAAATGCTGCATTCACCTCTAACCCCATCTAGTGCACTAAATCTTTTCAGGGGAGGGGGGAGACAGAGCATTCAGAAGACTGTCAGGCTGATCCCCAGGGTGATGCCCCCAGTACAGAGCACACTAGCCTATGTCCCAACCTGTCAGGCTATCCACCTGGTGCCTCCAGTGGACTAGAGATAGACTGCCAGTTGCTACTCCAACCTCAGTAAGGGCTGGCCTGTAGACTGTTAGAGCCTGTCCAATCCCCCCAGTGATCCTAGGCACACCACTGGATGCCTCCACACCACGGTCCACACCACAGTGCCACAGTCCACCGCTACAGACTGTCAAGCTAGCAAAAATGCCATGCCTAACCTCACTGGGGAGGGGAGGGAGACTAGATGCCTCCCAATCACTAGAGACTGTCAGGCTGATCCAAGGTACCTCAGTAAGGACTAGCCTATAGACTGTCAGGCTGATGATCCAGGTACCTCAGTAAGGACTAGCCTGTTAGACTGTCAGGCTGATCCAGGTGCCTCAGTAAGGACCAGCCTATAGACTGTTCAGCAGACTGTCAGGCTGATCCAGGGACCTCAGTAAGGACCTAGCCTATATAGACTGTCAGCAGCTGATCCAGGTACCTCAGTAAGGACTAGCCTAGACTGTCAGGCTGATCCAGGTGACCAACCCCAGTAAGGACTAGCCTTTCACTACTGTTCAGCAGACTGTCAGGCTGATCCAAGGTGCCTCAGTAAGGACTAGCCTACAGACTGTCAGGCTGATCCAGGTACCTCAGTAAGGACTAGCCTATAGACTGTCAGGCTGATCCAAGGTACCTCAGTAATGACTAGCCTATAGACTGTCAGGCTGATCCAGGTACCTCAGTAAGGACTAACCTATAGACTGTCAGGCTGATCCAAGGTACCTCAGTAAGGACTAGCCTACAGACTGTCAGGCTGATCCAGGTACCTCGGTGAGGACTAGCCTATAGACTGTCAGGCTGATCCAAGGTACCTCAGTAAGGACTAGCCTATAGACTGTCAGGCTGATCCAAGGTGCCTCAGTAAGGACTAATCTATAGACTGTTCAGCAGACTGTCAGGCTGATCCAAGGTACCTCAGTAAGGACTAGCCTATAGACTGTTCAGAAGACTGTCAGGCTGATCCAGGTACCTCAGTAAGGACTAGCCTATAGACTGTTCAGAAGACTGTCAGGCTGATCCAGGTACCTCAGTAAGGACTAGCCTATAGACTGTTCAGAAGACTGTCAGGCTGATCCAGGTACCTCAGTAAGGACTAGCCTATAGACTGTCAGGCTAATCCAAGGTGCCTCAGTAAGGACTAGCCTATAGACTGTTCAGCAGACTGTCAGGCTGATCCAAGGTACCTCAGTAAGGACTAGCCTATAGACTGTTCAGAAGACTGTCAGGCTGATCCAGGTACCTCAGTAAGGACTAGCCTATAGACTGTTCAGAAGACTGTCAGGCTGATCCAGGTACCTCAGTAAGGACTAGCCTATAGACTGTTCAGAAGACTGTCAGGCTGATCCAGGTACCTCAGTAAGGACTAGCCTATAGACTGTTAGACTGTCAGGCTGATCCAGGTGCCTCAGTAAGGACTAGCCTATAGACTGTCAGGCTGATCCAGGTACCTCAGTAAGGACTAGCCTATAGACTGTTCAGAAGACTGTCAGGCTGATCCAGGTACCTCAGTAAGGACTAGCCTATAGACTGTTCAGAAGACTGTCAGGCTGATCCAGGTACCTCAGTAAGGACTAGCCTATAGACTGTTCAGAAGACTGTCAGGCTGATCCAGGTACCTCAGTAAGGACTAGCCTATAGACTGTTCAGAAGACTGTCAGGCTGATCCAGGTACCTCAGTAAGGACTAGCCTATAGACTGTCAGGCTGATCCAGGTACCTCAGTAAGGACTAGCCTATAGACTGTTCAGCAGACTGTCAGGCTGATCCAGGTACCTCAGTAAGGACTAGCCTATAGACTGTTCAGAAGACTGTCAGGCTGATCCATATACTGGACTGTGTACTCCGTGTACTCCAGACTGTCATTTTGAATTAGGTTGAATTTGATATATGGTGCTGTATGAGAGCATTCCTGTGGAGAAGCCTCTCAGCCCAGACTCCCAGGTGCTCCATATCCCAGCTGCAGCCATCATGACCTCTACTGGAATCATATTACAGGCTGTTCATATCAGCTCCTTCAGCTGCCACAGGCCTCAGCCAAACCACAGGGGGAGAGGAGGAGACACAGTGAGGAGAGGAGAGGAGGAGACGAGGAGACACAGTGAGGAGAGGAGGAGACACAGTGAGAGAGGAGAGGAGGAGACGAGGAGACACAGTGAGGAGAGGAGGAGGAGAGAGGAGGAGGGAGAGGACACAGTGAGGAGGACACAGTGAGGAGGAGGACACAGTGAGTACCTCAGAGGAGGAGGACACAGTGAGGAGGACACAGTGAGAAGGAGGACACAGTGAGGAGGAGGACACAGTGAGGAGGAGGACCAGTGAGGACTGGAGGACACAGTGAGGAGGAGGACACAGTGAGGAGGAGGAACCAGTGAGGACTGGAGGAACCAGTGAGGAGGAGGACACAGAGAGGGGAGAGTAGGAGGGGGAGACTGTCAGGGGGAGTAAGTACCTCAGTAAGAGGGGGAGCCTATAGACTGTTCAGGACTGAGTAAAGGGGGGAGAGTCAGTAAGGGGGAGAGTAAGAGGGTTCAGAGACTGAGGGGGAGAGTAGGGGGGGAGAGTAGGAGGGGGGGGGGAGAGTAGGAGGGTAACAAAGCTGCTGTTGACGTCAAAGAGATTTGCCACACTGTGGCACGGAGCCTTTGTCCGCCTGGCACCATGGCAACGGACAACACACTAAACAGTAGGCCAGGTCACCGGGGCAACTGATTATCTAGGCATCATTATCTGTGTTTACTAACCTGGACCGTACACACACAGAGAGGCATTCTGGGAAAACACAGAATAACAGCCTCACCTCAACACAGATCAAATATATAACTTATAGGTCCCCAGGTTTATAAAAGGCCAGGTCACGGTGGGTCTCCAGGTTTATAAAAGGCCAGGTCACGGTGGGTCCCCAGTTCACACTGTGGGTCCTGTCAGGCTGTTCACGGTGGGTCCCCAGTTCACGGTGGGTCCCCAGGTTTATAAAAGGCCAGTTCACGGTGGGTCCCCAGTTCACGGTGGGTCCCCAGTTCACGGTGGGTCGCCAGGTTTATAAAAGGCCAGTTCACGGTGGGTCCCCAGTTCACGGTGGGTCCCCAGTTCACGGTGGGTCCCCAGGTCACGGTGGGTCCCCAGGTCACGGTGGGTCTCCAGGTCACGGTGGGTCCCCAGGTTTATAAAAGGCCAGTTCACGGTGGGTCCCCAGTTCACGGTGGGTCCCCAGGTTTATAAAAGGCCAGGTCACGGTGGGTCCCCAGGTTTATAAAAGGCCAGTTCACGGTGGGTCCCCAGTTCACGGTGGGTCCCCAGGTTTATAAAAGGCCAGTTCACGGTGGGTCTCCAGTTCACGGTGGGTCCCCAGTTCACGGTGGGTCCCCAGTTCACGGTGGGTCGCCAGGTTTATAAAAGGCCAGGTCACGGTGCGTCCCCAGTTCACGGTGGGTCCCCAGTTCACGGTGGGTCCCCAGTTCACGGTGGGTCCGCAGGTCACGGTGGGTCCCCAGGTCATGGTGGGTCTCCAGGTCACGGTGGGTCCTCAGGTTTATAAAAGGCCAGGTCACGGTGGGTCCCCAGTTCACGGTGGGTCCCCAGTTCACGGTGGGTCTCCAGGTTTATAAAAGGCCAGGTCACGGTGGGTCCCCATTTCACGGTGGGTCTCCAGGTTTATAAAAGGCCAGTTCACGGTGGGTCCGCAGTTCACAGTGGGTCCCCAGTTCACGGTGGGTCCCCAGTTCACGGTGGGTCCCCAGGTTTATAAAAGGCCAGGTCACGGTGGGTCTCCAGTTCACAGTGGGTCCCCAGTTCACGGTGGGTCCCCAGTTCACGGTGGGTCCCCAGGTTTATAAAAGGCCAGTTCACGGTGGGTCCCCAGTTCACGGTGGGTCCCCAGTTCACGGTGGGTCCCCAGTTCACGGTGGGTCGCCAGGTTTATAAAAGGCCAGTTCACGGTGGGTCCCCAGTTCACGGTGGGTCCCCAGTTCACGGTGGGTCCCCAGTTCACGGTGGGTCTCCAGGTCACGGTGGGTCTCCAGGTCACGGTGGGTCCCCAGGTTTATAAAAGGCCAGTTCACGGTGGGTCCCCAGTTCACGGTGGGTCCCCAGTTCACGGTGGGTCCCCAGGTTTATAAAAGGCCAGGTCACGGTGGGTCCCCAGGTTTATAAAAGGCCAGTTCACGGTGGGTCCCCAGTTCACGGTGGGTCCCCAGGTTTATAAAAGGCCAGTTCACGGTGGGTCTCCAGTTCACGGTGGGTCCCCAGTTCACGGTGGGTCCCCAGTTCACGGTGGGTCGCCAGGTTTATAAAAGGCCAGGTCACGGTGCGTCCCCAGTTCACGGTGGGTCCCCAGTTCACGGTGGGTCCCCAGTTCACGGTGGGTCCGCAGGTCACGGTGGGTCCCCAGGTCACGGTGGGTCTCCAGGTCACGGTGGGTCCTCAGGTTTATAAAAGGCCAGGTCACGGTGGGTCCCCAGTTCACGGTGGGTCTCCAGGTTTATAAAAGGCCAGGTCACGGTGGGTCCCCATTTCACGGTGGGTCTCCAGGTTTATAAAAGGTCAGTTCACGGTGGGTCCCCAGTTCACAGTGGGTCCCCAGTTCACGGTGGGTCCCCAGTTCACGGTGGGTCCCCAGTTCACGGTGGGTCCCCAGTTCACGGTGGGTCCCCAGTTCACGGTGGGTCTCCAGTTCACGGTGGGTCTCCAGTTCACGGTGGGTCTCCAGTTCACTGTGGGTCTCCAGTTCACGGTGGGTCTCCAGTTCACGGTGGGTCTCCAGTTCACGGTGGGTCTCCAGTTCACGGTGGGTCTCCAGTTCACGGTGGGTCCCCAGTTCACGGTGGGTCCCCAGTTCACGGTGGGTCTCCAGGTTTATAAAAGGCCAGTTCACCGTGGGTCCCCAGTTCACGGTGGGTCCCCAGTTCACGGTGGGTCCCCAGTTCACGGTGGGTCTCCAGGTCACGGTGGGTCTCCAGGTTTATAAAAGGCCAGGTCACGGTGGGTCCCCATTTCACGGTGGGTCTCCAGGTTTATAAAAGGCCAGGTCACGGTGGGTCCCCATTTCACGGTGGGTCTCCAGGTTTATAAAAGGCCAGTTCACAGTGGGTCCCCAGTTCACGGTGGGTCCCCAGTTCACGGTGGGTCCCCAGGTTAATAAAAGGCCAGTTCACAGTGGGTCCCCAGTTCACGGTGGGTCCCCAGGTCACGGTGGGTCCAGGTCACGGTGGGTCCCCAGGTCACGGTGGGTCCCCAGGTCACGGTGGGTCCCCAGGTTTATAAAAGGCCAGGTCACGGTGGGTCCTCAGTTCACGGTGGGTCCCCAGTTCACGGTGGGTCCCCAGTTCACGGTGGGTCCCCAGTTCACGGTGGGTCTCCAGGTTACGGTGGGTCTCCAGGTTTATAAAAGGCCAGGTCACGGTGGGTCCCCATTTCACGGTGGGTCTCCAGGTTTATAAAAGGCCAGGTCACGGTGGGTCCCCATTTCACAGTGGGTCTCCAGGTTTATAAAAGGCCAGTTCACAGTGGGTCCCCAGTTCACGGTGGGTCCCCAGTTCACGGTGGGTCCCCAGTTCACGGTGGGTCCCCAGGTTAATAAAAGGCCAGTTCACGGTGGGTCCCCAGTTCACCGTGGGTCCCCAGTTCACCGTGGGTCCCCAGTTCACCGTGGGTCCCCAGTTCACCGTGGGTCCCCAGTTCACCGTGGGTCCCCAGGTTAATAAAAGGCCAGTTCACGGTGGGTCCCCAGTTCACGGTGGGTCCCCAGTTCACGGTGGGTCCCCAGTTCACGGTGTGTCCCCAGGTTTATAAAAGGTGAAGGGAGAAAGGATTGACATTCAAGTCTACATCCCACAGGACTCTGGTCTAAAGTAGTGCACTATATAGGGAATAGGGTGCCATAGGGCTCTGGTCTAAAGTAGTGCACTATATAGGGAATAGGGTGTCATAGGGCTCTGGTCTAAAGTAGTGCACTATATAGGGAATAGGGTGCCATTTGAGATGAGTCCCAGGAGTCAGACGACAACAGGCAGTGTAACGTTAGCTAGCTAGCTAAACATGTGGCTATGGGCTGGCACTGGTAGTTTGGGATTATGGAGAGTGAATTAAATATTATCTTCCTCATCTTGCTAGGTACTGATCTAGCTGTGGCCATCTTGATAGGTACTGATCTATCTGTGGCCATCTTGCTAGGTACTGATCTAGCTGTGGCCATCTTGCTAGGTAGTTATCTAGCTGTGGCCATCTTGCTAGGTAGTGATCTAGCTGTGGCCATCTTGCTAGGTAGTTATCTAGCTGTGGCCATCTTGCTAGGTAGTTATCTAGCTGTGGCCATCTTGCTAGGTAGTTATCTAGCTGTGGCCATCTTGCTAGGTAGTTATCTAGCTGTGGCCATCTTGCTAGGTACTGATCTAGCTGTGGCCATCTTGCTAGGTACTGATCTAGCTGTGGCCATCTTGCTAGGTACTGATCTAGCTGTGGCCATCTTGCTAGGTACTGATCTAGCTGTGGCCATCTTGCTAGGTAGTTATCTAGCTGTGGCCATCTTGCTAGGTAGTTATCTAGCTGTGGCCATCTTGCTAGGTAGTTATCTAGCTGTGGCCATCTTGCTAGGTAGTTATCTAGCTGTGGCCATCTTGCTAGGTAGTTATCTAGCTGTGGCCATCTTGCTAGGTAGTTATCTAGCTGTGGCCATCTTGCTAGGTAGTTATCTAGCTGTGGCCATCTTGCTAGGTAGTTATCTAGCTGTGGCCATCTTGCTAGTATCAACAAGGCCTTTCTACTAAATAACAACATTAGCATAGCTAGCTAGATAACATTGGAATCTAGACCATAAGCTAAGCTAATAACACGGACATGCGTTGCCAAACAACACTACTGTAGCAACATTAGCATAGCTAGCTAGATAACATTGCAATCTAGACCATAAGCTAAGCTAATAACACGGACATGCGTTGCCAAACAACACTACTGTAGCAACATTAGCATAGCTAGCTAGATAACATTGGAATCTAGACCATAAGCTAAGCTAATAACACGGACATGCGTTGCCAAACAACACTACTGTAGCAACATTAGCATAGCTAGCTAGATAGCTAGATAACATTGCAATCTAGACCATAAGCTAAGCTAATAACACGGACATGCGTTGCCAAACAACACTACTGTAGCAACATTAGCATAGCTAGCTAGATAACATTGGAATCTAGACCATAAGCTAAGCTAATAACACAGACATCCGTTGCCAAACAACACTACTGCCACCTTCAGGTTTGGAGTATTTTAACAAGGCTGAGTGACTGACGACGTCAAGGTCTTTGCTGTGTGGAGTTTTTCCTGGCCACCGTGCTTCTACACCTGCATTGCTTGCTGTTTGGGGGTTTTAGGCTGGGTTTCTGTACAGCACTTTGAGATATCAGCTGATGTATGAAGGGCTATATAAATACATGTGACTGGCTGACTGACTGGCTGGCTGACTGACTGGCTGACTGACTGACTGGCGACACTCTGTTCGGAGGTGTTAAGTAATGTCGGCTAGAAAACATTCCTCCCGGGTGTCTCTGAGCAGGTTTATAAAAGGTGAAGGGAGAAAGGATTGACATTCAAGTCTACATCCCACAGGACTCTGGTCTAAAGTAGTGCACTATATAGGGAATAGGGTGCCATAGGGCTCTGGTCTAAAGTAGTGCACTATATAGGGAATAGGGTGTCATAGGGCTCTGGTCTAAAGTAGTGCACTATATAGGGAATAGGGTGCCATTTGAGATGAGTCCCAGGAGTCAGACGACAACAGGCAGTGTAACGTTAGCTAGCTAGCTAAACATGTGGCTATGGGCTGGCACTGGTAGTTTGGGATTATGGAGAGTGAATTAAATATGATCTTCCTCATCTTGCTAGGTACTGATCTAGCTGTGGCCATCTTGATAGGTACTGATCTATCTGTGGCCATCTTGCTAGGTACTGATCTAGCTGTGGCCATCTTGCTAGGTAGTTATCTAGCTGTGGCCATCTTGCTAGGTAGTTATCTAGCTGTGGCCATCTTGCTAGGTAGTGATCTAGCTGTGGCCATCTTGCTAGGTAGTTATCTAGCTGTGGCCATCTTGCTAGGTAGTTATCTAGCTGTGGCCATCTTGCTAGGTAGTTATCTTGCTAGGTAGTTATCTAGCTGTGGCCATCTTGCTAGGTACTGATCTAGCTGTGGCCATCTTGCTAGGTACTGATCTAGCTGTGGCCATCTTGCTAGGTACTGATCTAGCTGTGGCCATCTTGCTAGGTACTGATCTAGCTGTGGCCATCTTGCTAGGTAGTTATCTAGCTGTGGCCATCTTGCTAGGTAGTTATCTATCAACAAGGCCTTTCTACTAAATAACAACATTAGCATAGCTAGCTAGATAACATTGGAATCTAGACCATAAGCTAAGCTAATAACACGGACATGCGTTGCCAAACACTACTGTAGCAACATTAGCATAGCTAGCTAGATAACATTGCAATCTAGACCATAAGCTAAGCTAATAACACGGACATGCGTTGCCAAACAACACTACTGTAGCAACATTAGCATAGCTAGCTAGATAACATTGGAATCTAGACCATAAGCTAAGCTAATAACACGGACATGCGTTGCCAAACAACACTACTGTAGCAACATTAGCATAGCTAGCTAGATAGCTAGATAACATTGCAATCTAGACCATAAGCTAAGCTAATAACACGGACATGCGTTGCCAAACAACACTACTGTAGCAACATTAGCATAGCTAGCTAGATAACATTGGAATCTAGACCATAAGCTAAGCTAATAACACAGACATCCGTTGCCAAACAACACTACTGCCACCTTCAGGTTTGGAGTATTTTAACAAGGCTGAGTGACTGACGACGTCAAGGTCTTTGCTGTGTGGAGTTTTTCCTGGCCACCGTGCTTCTACACCTGCATTGCTTGCTGTTTGGGGGTTTTAGGCTGGGTTTCTGTACAGCACTTTGAGATATCAGCTGATGTATGAAGGGCTATATAAATACATGTGACTGGCTGACTGACTGGCTGGCTGACTGACTGGCTGACTGACTGCCGACACTCTGTTCGGAGGTGTTAAGTAATGTCGGCTAGAAAACATTCCTCCCGGGTGTCTCTGAGCTACGAGGAATGTTTGGTCTTTGAGTCGCTGTTTGATCTCATCCTTTGTTTGATCTCAAGGAGCTTCCAGCAGTTGAGCCTGTGATGACAGACGGAGAGGACTGAAACCCTTCGACAACAACAACAACAACAACGTGTCCCTGTCCTCTACATATTCAGGCCCTGATGAACAGACTAAGGTTACTACTGTAATAACTTGATTAGTTGTTCACAACATCCGGAGACGTCTGCATGGATGGAGGCTGGGACACTGTCCTTACCATACAGGGCTCTTCTCTAATGGAGGCTGGGACACTGTCCTTACCATACAGGGCTCTTCTCTAATGGAGGCTGGGACACTGTCCTTACCATACAGGGCTCTTCTCTAATGGAGGCTGGGACACTGTCCTTACCATACAGGGCTCTTCTCTAATGGAGGCTGGGACACTGTCCTTACCATACAGGGCTCTTCTCTAATGGAGGCTGGGACACTGACCTTACCATACAGGGCTCTTCTCTAATGGAAGCTGGGACACTGTCCTTACCATACAGGGCTCTTCTCTAATGGAGGCTGGGACACTGTCCTTACCATACAGGGCTCTTCTCTAATGGAGGCTGGGACACTGTCCTTACCATACAGGGCTCTTCTCTAATGGAGGCTGGGACATTGTCCTTACCACACAGGGCTCTTCTCTAATGGAGGCTGGGACACTGTCCTTACCATACAGGGCTCTTCTCTAATGGAGGCTGGGACACTGTCTTACCATACAGGGCCTGCAGTGTGTGTCTTCCTGTTAGTGTGTGTGAGACTGTGTGTGTGTGAGAGAGAGTGAGAGTGTCTGTGCGTGAGACTGTGTGTGTGTGAGACTGTGTGTGTGAGAGAGTGAGACTGTGTCTGTGTGTGAGACAGTGTCTGTGTGTCTGTCTGTGTATATATATATATATATATATATATATATATATGTATATGTGTGTGTGTGTGTGTGTGTGTACGTACCTTAGTAAGTTCTCTGCCCCAGCTCTCATCCTCATCTGTCTGATGATCTGTTGGTTGAGACTGGCCCTCTCATTCTGCAGCTTGGAGCGGCCCGTCAGGGCTAGTGGGTTACATCCCTATAGAACAGACAGGAGAACAGAGGACCCTTCTGTCAGGGCTAGTGGGTTACATCCCTATAGAACAGACAGGAGAACAGAGGACCCTTCTGTCAGGGCTAGTGGGTTACATCCCTATAGAACAGACAGGAGAACAGAGGACATTAGTATCTGAGGACCCTTCTGTCAGGGCTAGTGGGTTACATCCCTATAGAACAGACAGGAGAACATTAGTATCAGAGGACCCTTCTGTCAGGGCTAGTGGGTTACATCCCTATAGAACAGTCAGGAGAACATTAGTATCAGAGGACCCTTCTGTCAGGGCTAGTGGGTTACATCCCTATAGAACAGACAGGAGAACATTAGTATCAGAGGACCCTTCTGTCAGGGCTAGTGGGTTACATCCCTATAGAACAGACAGGAGAACAGAGGACCCTTCTGTCAGGGCTAGTGGGTTACATCCCTATAGAACAGACAGGAGGACAGAGGACATTAGTATCTGAGGACCCTTCTGTCAGGGCTAGTGGGTTACATCCCTATAGAACAGACAGGAGAACAGACTGTTAGCATCTGTACTCAGAGACTGGACTGGTGTCATGAGGCTGGGTTAGTCAGGGTGAGAGACCTTGTTGACTGTACTGTTCATGGGATGCGATACAATACCCTAGAAAAGACCTGTGTTGAGTGGGCTGTGCAATACAAAACCCTAGAAACGACCTGTGGGCTGTGCAATACAAAACCCTAGAAGTGGGCTGTGGGCTGTGCTGGACAGATGACCAGGTCAAGCTGACTTCCATGGTGTTGGATGTCTTGGTGATAAACCCTAGAAACGACCTGTGTGGAGTGGGCTGTGCTGGACAGATGACCAGGTCAAGCTGACTTCCACGGTGTTGGATGTCTTGGTGATAAACCCTAGAAGTGGGCTGTGGGCTGTGCTGGACAGATGACCAGGTCAAGCTGACTTCTACGGTGTTGGATGTCTTGGTGATAAACCCTAGAAGTGGGCTGTGGGCTGTGCTGGACAGATGACCAGGTCAAGCTGACTTCTACGGTGTTGGATGTCTTGGTGATAAACCCTAGAAGTGGGCTGTGGGCTGTGCTGGACAGATGACCAGGTCAAGCTGACTTCCATGGTGTTGGATGTCTTGGTGATAAACCCTAGAAATGACCTGCGTGGAGTGGGCTGTGCTGGACAGATGACCAGGTCAAGCTGACTTCCACGGTGTTGGATGTCTTGGTGATAAACCCAGAAGCTCACAACAAGCTGTAGTTAAGGACAAGGCAGACAGTCCCATGTGCTTCTGCCCCCTCTGTACTGGAACCCCATGGACTTAAATAACTCACTGCCTGTTCTTCTGGTGCCCTAGCAACAGGCTGCCAGACCTAACTACCTGTTCTTCTGGTGTCCTAGCAACAGGCTGCCAGACCTAACTACCTGTTCTTCTGGTGTCCTAGCAACAGGCTGCCAGACCTAACTACCTGTTCTTCTGGTGTCCTAGCAACAGGTTGCCAGACCTAACTACTTGTTCTTCTGGTGTCCTAGCAACAGGCTGCCAGACCTAACTACCTGTTCTTCTGGTGTCCTAGCAACAGGCTGCCAGACCTAACTACCTGTTCTTCTGGTGTCATAGCAACAGGCTGCCAGACCTAACTACCTGTTCTTCTGATGTCAGAGAAACAAGCTGCCAGACCTAACTACCTGTTCTTCTGGTGTCAGAGAAACAAGCTGCCAGACCTAACTACCTGTTCTTCTGGTGTCCTAGCAACAGGCTGCCAGACCTAACTACCTGTTCTTCTGGTGTCCTAGCAACAGGCTGCCAGACCTAACTACCTGTTCTTCTGGTGTCCTAGCAACAGGCTGCCAGACCTAACTACCTGTTCTTCTGGTGTCCTAGCAACAGGCTGCCAGACCTAACTACCTGTTCTTCTGGTGTCCTAGCAACAGGCTGCCAGACCTAACTACCTGTTCTTCTAGTGGCCTAGCAACAGGTTGCCAGACCTAACTACCTGTTCTTCTGGTGTCCTAGCAACAGGCTGCCAGACCTAACTACCTGTTCTTCTGGTGTCCTAGCAACAGGTTGCCAGACCTAACTACCTGTTCTTCTGGTGTCCTAGCAACAGGTTGCCAGACCTAACTACCTGTTCTTCTGGTACCAGAGAAACAGGTTGCCAGACCTAACTACCTGTTCTTCTGGTACCAGAGAAACAGGTTGCCAGACCTAACTACCTGTTCTTCTGGTACCAGAGAAACAGGTTGCCAGACCTAACTACTTGTTGTGCTGGTACCAGAGAAACAGGTTGCCAGACCTAACTATGTCAACACACACAGATAGACAAGGACACAGTAACATTAATTTGTCTGAGTCAGAGGTCAATTCAACAGCAGTCAGTCTCCTAGGTTACAGAGTAATGTTCCTGTGTTCCTAGCCAATAGTAGAGCTAACAGGTTGACAGAGGTGTGTCCTGTACACTGTGTCAGCACAGAAAACAAGACAGAGAGAGAAACTGGTCGGCTTAGCAACACATAGTTGTGCTCCTCAATATGACGACACCTACAGATACATAACCCCAGACTGAAATAGAACACAGAGTTACATGATATCTACGTACCTAACCCAGCGGGCCCCTGGCGTACCTAACCCAGCGGGCCCCTGGCGTACCCAACCCAGCGGGCCCCTGGCGTACCCAACCCAGCGGGCCCCTGGCGTACCCAACCCAGCGGGCCCCTGGCGTACCCAACCCAGCGGGCCCCTGGCGTACCCAACCCAGCGGGCCCCTGGCGTACCCAACCCAGCGGGCCCCTGGCGCACCCAACCCAGCGGGCCCCTGGCGTACCCAACCCAGCGGGCCCCTGGCGTACCCAACCCAGCGGGCCCCTGGCGTACCCAACCCAGCGGGCCTCTGGCGTACCCAACCCAGCGGGCCCCTGGCGTACCTAACCCAGCGGGCCCCTGCGTACCTAACCCAGCGGGCCCCTGCGTACCTAACCCAGTGGGCCCCTGCGTACCTAACCCAGCGGGCCCCTGGCGTACCTAACCCAGCGGGCCCCTGGCGTACCCAACCCAGCGGGCCCCTGGCGTACCCAACCCAGCGGGCCCCTGGCGTACCCAACCCAGCGGGCCCCTGGCGTACCCAACCCAGCGGGCCCCTGGCGTACCCAACCCAGCGGGCCCTGGCGTACCCAACCCAGCGGGCCCCTGGCGTACCCAACCCAGCGGGAGACAGCGACCTAACCCAGCGGGCCCCTGGCGTACCCAACCCAGCGGGCCCCTGGCGTACCCAACCCAGCGGGCCCCTGCGTACCTAACCCAGCTATTGTTGTGAGACAGAGAGACAGAGAGAGACAGAGAGAGAGAGAGAGAGAGAGAGAGAGAGAAAGGCTTGGCAAGGTCAGAGAGCAGCTATTGTTGAGAGACAGAGAGAGACAGAGAGAGAGAGAGAGAGAGAGAGAGAGAGAGAGGCTTGGCAAGGTCAGAGAGCAGCTATTGTTGAGAGACAGAGAGACAGAGACAGACAGACACAGAGAGAGAGAGAGACAAAGAGAGAGAGAAAGACAAAGAGAGATAGACACAGAGAGAGAGAGATAGACACAGAGAGAGAGAGATAGACACAGAGAGAGAGAGATAGACAAAGAGAGAGAGAGAGAGACAGACACAGAGAGAGATAGACAAAGAGAGAGAGAGATAGACAAAGAGATACAGACACAGAGAGAGAGAGAGACAGACACAGAGAGAGAGAGAGACAGACACAGAGAGAGAGAGAGAGACAGACACAGAGAGAGAGAGAGAGACAGACACAGAGAGAGAGAGAGAGACAGACACAGAGAGAGAGAGAGAGACAGACACAGAGAGAGAGAGAGAGAGAGACAGACACAGAGAGAGAGAGAGACAGACACAGAGAGAGAGAGACAGACACAGAGAGAGAGAGAGACAGACAGAGAGAGAGAGAGACAAAGAGAGAGAGAAAGACAAAGAGAGATAGACACAGAGAGAGAGAGATAGACACAGAGAGAGAGAGAGATAGACACAGAGAGAGAGAGATAGACACAGAGAGAGAGAGATAGACACAGAGAGAGAGAGAGATAGACACAGAGAGAGAGATAGACACAGAGAGAGAGAGATAGACACAGAGAGAGAGAGATAGACACAGAGAGAGAGAGATAGACACAGAGAGAGAGAGATAGACACAGAGAGAGAGAGACAGACAAAGAGAGAGAGAGATAGACAAAGAGAGAGAGAGATAGACAAAGAGAGAGAGAGATAGACAAAGAGAGAGAGAGATAGACACAGAGAGAGAGATAGACACAGAGAGAGAGAGATAGACAAAGAGAGAGAGAGATAGACAAAGAGAGAGAGAGATAGACAAAGAGAGAGAGAGATAGACAAAGAGAGAGAGAGATAGACAAAGAGAGAGACAGACAGAGAGAGACAGAGAGAGATACAGAGAGAGAGACAGAGAGAGAGAGAGAAAAAGATTTATATATTTATATAATATACTTTATATATTCACTTTGTATGTTGTCTACCTCACTTGCTTTGGCAATGTTAACACATGTTTCCCATGCCAATAAAGCCCTTGAATTGAATTGAATTGAAGAGAGAGAGAAAGAGAGAGAGAGAGACAAAGAGAAAGAGAGAGACACACACACCTGTAAAGGATGTGGCTCTGATCGCTGTATGGAAATAAGACCACTACATCAGAGGAGACTCCCAGGGCTTGGCCCTATGACAATATGCTGATGCTATGCCAATACACCATCAATACCAGTTTATTAGGCTCATTCAGAATGATGTCATGATATTTATGACAACATTTGACTATCAAAAGGAAGCTGTAACCTCCGTCACAATACCCAGCCCTGGACTGTGTGTTTTAAGGTGTTGTTGTCACTAAGGAAACCCCTGCAGGTAAGATTTAAGCTGTTATAAACTCTGGCATCCCACATGACACCCTATTCCCTACGTAGTGCACCACTGGCACCCTATTCCCTACATCTGGCACCACTGGCACCCTGTTCCCTACATCTGGTAACCCTGTTCCCTACATCTGGCACCCTGTTCCCCACATCTGGCACCCTGTTCCCCACATCTGGCACCCTGTTCCCCACATCTGGCACCCTGTTCCCCACATCTGGCACCCTGTTCCCCTCATCTGGCACCCTATTCCCTACGTAGTGCACCACTGGCACCCTGTTCCCTACGTAGTGCACCACTGGCACCCTATTCCCTACATCTGGCACCACTGGCACCCTGTTCCCCACATCTGGCACCCTGTTCCCCTCATCTGGCACCCTGTTCCCCTCATCTGGCACCCTGTTCCCCTCATCTGGCACCCTGTTCCCCTCATCTGGCACCCTATTCCCTACATCTGGCACCCTATTCCCTACATCTGGCACCCTATCCTATTCCCTACATCTGGCACCCTATTCCCTACATCTGGCACCCTATTCCCTACATAGTGCACCACTGGCACCCTATTCCCTACATCTGGCACCCTATTCCCTACATCTGGCACCCTATTCCCTACATCTGGCACCCTATTCCCTACATCTGGCACCCTATCCTATTCCCTACATCTGGCACCCTATCCTATTCCCTACATCTGGCACCCTATTCCCTACATAGTGCACCACTGGCACCCTATTCCCTACATCTGGCACCCTATTCCCCACATCTGGCACCCTATTCCCTACATCTGGCACCCTATTCCCTACATCTGGCACCCTATCCTATTCCCTACATCTGGCACCCTATCCTATTCCCTACATCTGGCACCCTATTCCCTACATAGTGCACCACTGGCACCCTATTCCCTACACAGTGCACTACTTCCCTGTGGGTTCCGTTGCTGAAAATGGTTCAGTCAAAGAGGTTCAGTCAGGAACTACCAGCTCTGATCCAAACAGAGAGAGATTACCACATTCCTCCAGCTAGCATCAAAGCTCTCGGAGGGAAAACCTAAACCTGAGTCACCTGACCAGGTGGACTCGCTGCCCTTCCTCCTCCTCTTGACTAAAGGGGGGGACGTGTGATCTGCCTCTTGACTAAAGGACACAGAGGGACATATCATCTGTCTGTCTCAAAGGAAGTGACAAAATGTCAGGGAACAGTTCCCACAACCACCCTGGGCAGTTTTACAACCACCCTGGGCAGTTCCCACAACCACCCAGGGCAGTTCCCACAACCACCCTGGGCAGTTCCCACAACCACCCAGGGCAGTTCCCACAACCACCCAGGGCAGTTCCCACAACCACCCTGGGCAGTTCCCACAACCACCCAGGGCAGTTCCCACAACCACCCTGGGCAGTTCCCACAACCACCCTGGGCAGTTCCCACAACCACCCAGGGCAGTTCCCACAACCACCCAGGGCAGTTCCCACAACCACCCTGGGCAGTTCCCACAACCACCCTGGGCAGTTCCCACAACCACCCTGGGCAGTTCCCACAACCACCCAGGGCAGTTCCCACAACCACCCAGGGCAGTTCCCACAACCACCCAGGGCAGTTCCCACAACCACCCAGGGCAGTCTTTCTCAACCCCAGGCTAGTCCCAAATAGGGAGTAACACGGGTCACTGGGAATACTTCACATTTCCAGAAGAAAATGGAATGGCAAGACCCGGAAAACGACAACATTTCCCCCCGATGTGGCACTACTGAAAATCCACAACATGAGCAGCATCAGATTAGCAAAACATAAATAGCACATTATCCAGATAGGTTGTTAATGGAAGCCTTTAGCCTAGCATATTTACTACACAATAGGTTGTTAATGGAAGCCTTTAGCCTAGCATATTTACTACACAATAGGTTGTTAATGGAAGCCTTTAGTCTAGCATATTTACTACACAATAGGTTGTTAATGGAAGCCTTTAGCCTAGCATATTTACTACACAATAGGTTGTTAATGGAAGCCTTTAGCCTAGCATATTTACTACACAATAGGTTGTTAATGGAAGCCTTTAGTCTAGCATATTTACTACACAATAGGTTGTTAATGGAAGCCTTTAGCCTAGCATATTTACTACACAATAGGTTGTTAATGGAAGCCTTTAGCCTAGCATATTTACTACACAATAGGTTGTTAATGGAAGCCTTTAGCCTAGCATATTTACTACACAAAAGGTTGTTAATGGAAGCCTTTAGCCTAGCATATTTACTACACAATAGGTTGTTAATGGAAGCCTTTAGCCTAGCATATTTACTAGACAATAGGTTGTTAATGGAAGCCTTTAGTCTAGCATATTTACTAGACAATAGGTTGGTAATGGAAGCCTTTAGCCTAGCATATTTACTAGACAATAGGTTGGTAATGGAAGCCTTTAGCCTAGCATATTTACTAGACAATAGGTTGTTAATGGAAGCCTTTAGCCTAGCATATTCACTAGACAATAGGTTAATGGAAGCCTTTAGCCAGGCATATTGACTAGAAAATAGGTTAATGGAAGCCTTTAGCCAGGCATATTGACTAGACAATAGGTTAATGGAAGCCTTTAGCCAGGCATATTGACTAGACAATAGGTTAATGGAAGCCTTTAGCCAGGCATATTTACTAGACAATAGGTTAATGGAAGCCTTTAGCCTAGCATATTTACTACACAATAGGTTGTTAACGGAAGCCTTTAGCCTAGCATATTGACTAGACAATAGGTTAATGGAAGCCTTTAGCCAGGCATATTTACTAGACAATAGGTTAATGGAAGCCTTTAGCCTAGCATATTACTACACACAATAGGTTGTTAATGGAAGCCTTTAGTCTAGCATATTTAATACACACAATAGGTTGTTAATGGAAGCCTTTAGCCTAGCATATTACTACACACAATAGGTTGTTAATGGAAGCCTTTAGTCTAGCATATTTACTAGACAATAGGTTGGTAATGGAAGCCTTTAGCCTAGCATATTTACTAGACAATAGGTTGGTAATGGAAGCCTTTAGCCTAGCATATTTACTAGACAATAGGTTGTTAATGGAAGCCTTTAGCCTAGCATATTCACTAGACAATAGGTTAATGGAAGCCTTTAGCCAGGCATATTGACTAGAAAATGTTAATGGAAGCCTTTAGCCTAGGCATATTGACTAGACAATAGGTTAATGGAAGCCTTTAGCCAGGCATATTGACTAGACAATAGGTTAATGGAAGCCTTTAGCCAGGCATATTTACTAGACAATAGGTTAATGGAAGCCTTTAGCCTAGCATATTTACTACACAATAGGTTGTTAACGGAAGCCTTTAGCCTAGCATATTGACTAGACAATAGGTTAATGGAAGCCTTTAGCCAGGCATATTTACTAGACAATAGGTTAATGGAAGCCTTTAGCCTAGCATATTACTACACACAATAGGTTGTTAATGGAAGCCTTTAGTCTAGCATATTTAATACACACAATAGGTTGTTAATGGAAGCCTTTAGCCTAGCATATTACTACACACAATAGGTTGTTAATGGAAGCCTTTAGTCTAGCATATTTACTAGACAATAGGTTGTTAATGGAAGCCTTTAGCCTAGCATATTTACTACACACAATAGGTTGTTAATGGAAGTCTTTATCCTAGCATATTTACTACACACAATAGGTTGTTAATGGAAGCCTTTAGCCTAGCATATTTACTACACAATAGGTTGTTAATGGAAGCCTTTAGCCTAGCATATTTACTACACACAATAGGTTGTTAATGGAAGCCTTTAGCCTAGCATATTTACTACACACAATAGGTTGTTAATGGAAGCCTTTAGCCTAGCATATTCACTACACACAATAGGTTGTTAATGGAAGCCTTTAGCCTAGCATATTTACTACACACAATAGGTTGTTAATGGAAGCCTTTAGCCTAGCATATTTACTAGACAAAAGGTTGTTAATGGAAACCTTTAGCCTAGCATATTTACTAGACAATAGGTTGTTAATGGAAGCCTTTAGCCTAGCATATTTACTACACACAATAGGTTGTTAATGGAAGTCTTTAGCCTAGCATATTTACTACACACAATAGGTTGTTAATGGAAGCCTTTAGCCTAGCATATTACTACACACAATAGGTTGTTAATGGAAGCCTTTAGTCTAGCATATTTAATACACACAATAGGTTGTTAATGGAAGCCTTTAGCCTAGCATATTACTACACACAATAGGTTGTTAATGGAAGCCTTTAGTCTAGCATATTTACTAGACAATAGGTTGTTAATGGAAGCCTTTAGCCTAGCATATTTACTACACACAATAGGTTGTTAATGGAAGTCTTTATCCTAGCATATTTACTACACACAATAGGTTGTTAATGGAAGCCTTTAGCCTAGCATATTTACTACACAATAGGTTGTTAATGGAAGCCTTTAGCCTAGCATATTTACTACACACAATAGGTTGTTAATGGAAGCCTTTAGCCTAGCATATTTACTACACACAATAGGTTGTTAATGGAAGCCTTTAGCCTAGCATATTTACTACACACAATAGGTTGTTAATGGAAGCCTTTAGCCTAGCATATTTACTACACACAATAGGTTGTTAATGGAAGCCTTTAGCCTAGCATATTTACTACACACAATAGGTTGTTAATGGAAGCCTTTAGCCTAGCATATTTACTAGACAAAAGGTTGTTAATGGAAACCTTTAGCCTAGCATATTTACTAGACAATAGGTTGTTAATGGAAGCCTTTAGCCTAGCATATTTACTACACACAATAGGTTGTTAATGGATGCCTTTAGCCTAGCATATTTACTAGACAATAGGTTGTTAATGGAAACCTTTAGCCTAGCATATTTACCACACAATAGGTTGTTAATGGAAGCCTTTAGCCTAGCATATTTACTACACACAATAGGTTGTTAATGGAAGCCTTTAGCCTAGCATATTTACTACACACAATAGGTTGTTAATGGAAGCCTTTAGCCTAGCATATTTACTACACACAATAGGTTGTTAATGGAAGCCTTTAGCCTAGCATATTTACTACACACAATAGGTTGTTAATGGAAGCCTTTAGCCTAGCATATTTACTACACACAATAGGTTGTTAATGGAAGCCTTTAGCCTAGCATATTTACTACACACAATAGGTTGTTAATGGAAGCCTTTAGCCTAGCATATTTACTACACACAATAGGTTGTTAATGGAAGCCTTTAGCCTAGCATATTTACTACACACAATAGGTTGTTAATGGAAGCCTTTAGCCTAGCATATTTACTACACACAATAGGTTGTTAATGGAAGCCTTTAGCCTAGCATATTTACTACACAATAGGTTGTTAATGGAAGCCTTTAGCCTAGCATATTTACTACACACAATAGGTTGTTAATGGAAGCCTTTAGCCTAGCATATTTACTACACACAATAGGTTGTTAATGGAAGCCTTTAGCCTAGCATATTACTACACAATAGGTTGTTAATGGAAGCCTTTAGCCTAGCATATTTACCACACAATAGGTTGTTAATGGAAGCCTTTAGCCTAGCATATTTACTACACAATAGGTTGTTAATGGAAGCCTTTAGCCTAGCATATTACTACACACAATAGGTTGTTAATGGAAGCCTTTAGCCTAGCATATTTACTACACACAATAGGTTGTTAATGGAAGCCTTTAGCCTAGCATATTTACTACACACAATAGGTTGTTAATGGAAGCCTTTAGCCTAGCATATTTACTACACACAATAGGTTGTTAATGGAAGCCTTTAGCCTAGCATATTTACTACACAATAGGTTGTTAATGGAAGCCTTTAGCCTAGCATATTTACTACACACAATAGGTTGTTAATGGAAGCCTTTAGCCTAGCATATTTACTACACACAATAGGTTGTTAATGGAAGCCTTTAGCCTAGCATATTTACTACACACAATAGGTTGTTAATGGAAGCCTTTAGCCTAGCATATTTACTACACAATAGGTTGTTAATGGAAGCCTTTAGCCTAGCATATTTACTACACAATAGGTTGTTAATGGAAGCCTTTAGCCTAGCATATTTACCACACAATAGGTTGTTAATGGAAGCCTTTAGCCTAGCATATTTACTACACAATAGGTTGTTAATGGAAGCCTTTAGCCTAGCATATTTACTACACACAATAGGTTGTTAATGGAAGCCTTTAGCCTAGCATATTTACTACACACAATAGGTTGTTAATGGAAGCCTTTAGCCTAGCATATTTACTACACACAATAGGTTGTTAATGGAAGCCTTTAGCCTAGCATATTTACTACACACAATAGGTTGTTAATGGAAGCCTTTAGCCTAGCATATTTACTACACACAATAGGTTGTTAATGGAAGCCTTTAGCCTAGCATATTTACTACACACAATAGGTTGTTAATGGAAGCCTTTAGCCTAGCATATTTACTACACACAATAGGTTGTTAATGGAAGCCTTTAGCCTAGCATATTTACTACACACAATAGGTTGTTAATGGAAGCCTTTAGCCTAGCATATTTACTACACAATAGGTTGTTAATGGAAGCCTTTAGCCTAGCATATTTACTACACAATAGGTTGTTAATGGAAGCCTTTAGCCTAGCATATTTACTACACACAATAGGTTGTTAATGGAAGCCTTTAGCCTAGCATATTTACTACACAATAGGTTGTTAATGGAAGCCTTTAGCCTAGCATATTTACTACACACAATAGGTTGTTAATGGAAGCCTTTAGCCTAGCATATTTACTAGACAATAGGTTGTTAATGGAAGCCTTTAGCCTAGCATATTTACTACACACAATAGGTTGTTAATGGAAGCCTTTAGCCTAGCATATTTACTACACAATAGGTTGTTAATGGAAGCCTTTAGCCTAGCATATTTACTACACACAATAGGTTGTTAATGGAAGCCTTTAGCCTAGCATATTTACTACACAATAGGTTGTTAATGGAAGCCTTTAGCCTAGCATATTTACTACACACAATAGGTTGTTAATGGAAGCCTTTAGCCTAGCATATTTACTACACACAATAGGTTGTTAATGGAAGCCTTTAGCCTAGCATATTTACTACACACAATAGGTTGTTAATGGAAGCCTTTAGCCTAGCATATTTACTACACACAATAGGTTGTTAATGGAAGCCTTTAGCCTAGCATATTTACTACACACAATAGGTTGTTAATGGAAGCCTTTAGCCTAGCATATTTACTACACACAATAGGTTGTTAATGGAAGCCTTTAGCCTAGCATATTTACTACACACAATAGGTTGTTAATGGAAGCCTTTAGCCTAGCATATTTACTACACACAATAGGTTGTTAATGGAAGCCTTTAGCCTAGCATATTTACTACACACAATAGGTTGTTAATGGAAGCCTTTAGCCTAGCATATTAATCCAAAACACACTGCTGGACTGAACACATGCATTGAATAAACCCTACAGGAAACCACAACAGTTTAACCTATAAAATAACGTCTCTCTTTGAGATGTCATTGTGACTCTTCATAAAGTCCCATATCTGATTGGCCCTACGGACAATCCACTACGTTAGGCATCTCTGTCACAGACAACATTCTATCTTCTACGGTCCTAGAGCCTATAGGCTATGATCCAATCCCAATCCCACTGAAACCCCAAATCCTGACTCCTGACTCACGTAAAAAAAATCCTACCTTTATTCTGTAACCCATAGGCTGCATTATGAAAGCATGTCTAGCCTACGCATGTCAAAATACTTCAAGAATACCCCCCCGGCCCCCCATCTCATATTGCTGCCTGTAGAGTTTAGGGTAGAGAACGTGTGATCAACAAAACCATATGAGAGTAGATATGAATAGAGTTGGTCCACGTTAAAATACCTTGAATATTTAAAAACTATTCTCTACTCTTCATCTCTCCGTTATTCATGAGCTGATCGGCTTTATAAAATCCTCCAGTCCATTTAGCAAAAATATTTGGGTCATTCATTGAAGGAGGTTATCTAGCAAGATCATTTGACTTTAGTTTTGACTGCCGTTACACAAGCGTGGTATGAGTCAACAAGGCTATAGTCAGAGTGTAGCCAAGTCACCAAGGCTATAGTCAGAGTGTAACCAAGTCAACAAGGCTATAGTCAGAGTGTAGCCAAGTCACCAAGGCTATAGTCAGAGTGTAACCAAGTCAACAAGGCTATAGTCAGAGTGTAACCAAGTCAACAAGGCTATAGTCAGAGTGTAGCCAAGTCACCAAGGCTATAGTCAGAGTGTAGCCAAGTCACCAAGGCTATAGTCAGAGTGTAGCCAAGTCACCAAGGCTATAGTCAGAGTGTAGCCAAGTCAACAAGGCTATAGTCAGAGTGTAGCCAAGTCAACAAGGCTATAGTCAGAGTGTGTAGCCAAGTCAACAAGGCTATAGTCAGAGTGTAGCCAAGTCAACAAGGCTATAGTCAGAGTGTAGCCAAGTCAACAAGGCTATAGTCAGAGTGTGTAGCCAAGTCACCAAGGCTATAGTCAGAGTGTGTAGCCAAGTCAACAAGGCTATAGTCAGAGTGTGTAGCCAAGTCAACAAGGCTATAGTCAGAGTGTGTAGCGAAGTCAACAAGGCTATAGTCAGAGTGTGCAGACAAGTCGACAAGGTGACACAGCGTCCCCCTTCTTATTCGGGGAGAGCCCTGGTGTACTGACCAGATATTGGCTTTTTTTAAGAAAAATGGACACTTCCAAAAAAAAAAAAAAAAACTTTTTTTTCGGTATCTCCCCAGAAATCTCTTCATCAATATCTCCCCAGAAATCTCTTCATCAATATTTCCCCAGAAATCTCTTCATCAATATCTCCCCAGAAATCTCTTCATCAATATTTCCCCAGAAATCTCTTCATCGATATTTCCCCAGAAATCTCTTCATCAATATGAATTATAAACCGGTAGTGAAACTAGGTAGATTTTGAGGGGATAATATGAATCCCAAGGAATGTCTTCCTGATTGGTCCTTTAGATACTGTCCTGTTAAAAACAGTCCCAGAACAGTGCTATTAGTCCCAGAACAGAGTCCTATTAGTCCCAGAACAGACTCCTATTAGTCCCAGAACAGACTCCTATTAGTCCCAGAACAGACTCCTATTAGTCCCAGAACAGACTCCTATTAAAAACAGTCCCAGAACAGACTCTATTAGTCCCAGAACAGACTCCTATTAAAAACAGTCCCAGAACAGAGTCCTATTAAAAACAGTCCCAGAACAGAGTCCTATTAGTCCCAGAACAGACTACTATTAAAAACAGTCCCAGAACAGACTCCTATTAAAAACAGTCCCAGAACAGACTCCTATTAGTCCCAGAACAGAGTCCTATTAAAAACAGTCCAGGACTGGGAACAGAGTCCAAGTACTCACAAAGCAAAGAATAGGAGTGCTGATGTACGACCAGCCCCCCCCCCCCCCTATAATTCACTATTATTTAACAGACGAAACTGATCCTAGGTCAGCACAACTACATTGAGAGGCTCTTGATGAAAACAGGCCCAGAACAGACTAAACTGATCCTAGGTCAGCACAACTACATTGAGAGGCTCTTGATGAAAACAGGCCCAGAACAGACTAAACTGATCCTAGGTCAGCACAACTACATTGAGAGGCTCTTGATGAAAACAGGCCCAGAACAGACTAAACTGATCCTAGGTCAGCACAACTACATTGAGAGGCTCTTGACGAAAACAGGCCCAGAACAGACTAAACTGATCCTAGGTCAGCACAACTACATTGAGAGGCTCTTGATGAAAACAGGCCCAGAACAGACGAAACTGATCCTAGGTCAGCACAACTACATTGAGAGGCTCTTGATGAAAACAGGCCCAGAACAGACTAAACTGATCCTAGGTCAGCACAACTACATTGAGAGGCTCTTGATGAAAACAGGCCCAGAACAGAGTCCTATTAGAGTGTTCATTAGTAATGGAGCTCAGCCTGGGACAAAGACTCTCCAGTCTCTCTCAGCTTCGGTCTGGACCAACAGACTGGGAACTGTGTCTGCTGGCCACTAACAAGCTCCCAATAACAAGCCCCAAGTTATATTCTGCATCCCAAATGGCCCCCGACATAGGGCCTTGGTCAAAGTAGTGCACTATGGGCCCGGAGAACAGGTGGAGGGGGGTCCAATTTGGACGCCGACATAGTAAATGAGGGAACAGTCGAGGTAGCTGCCTCTCTCGTCTTTGGACAGACTACTGAAGAGACCCCTCTCCATTGAACCGTTCAGAGTAAAGGAGGAGTGTTGTGTAACGTTAAAACATAAAGAACAACATGAATGTAGAGCCCCGGTTTCATCACGGTAAACATCTCTAGACGTTATACAAACTGTCTAATTGGACAAGGAGGACAGAAATAAGGTCAGAGTTCACCCTCACGGTTTAATTTCCCCTGCAGCAGCACAATATAATGAGGTTTGGCTACAAACACAGTTAAACCCTAATTAAAGGGATGATTCAATGTTATTTTGCAGTAGAAACACAGGGGCTTTTTACTGTGTTTCCTCTGACATTGTCCAGACAGACTGCAGAGGCAGTGGTTGTACCAAATGGAACCCTATTCCCTATATAGTGGTACTACTATAGACCAGAGCCCTATTCCCTATATAGTGGTACTACTATAGACCAGAGCCCTATTCCCTATATAGTGGTACTACTTTAGACCAGAGCCCTATTCCCTATATAGTGCACTACTATAGACCAGAGCCCTATTCCCTATATAGGGCACTACTTTAGACCAGGGCCCTATTCCCTATATAGTGCACTACTATAGACCAGAGCCCTATTCCCTATATAGTGGTACTACTTTAGACCAGAGCCCTATTCCCTATATAGTGCACTACTATAGACCAGAGCCCTATTCCCTATATAGTGGTACTACTATAGACCAGAGCCCTATTCCCTATATAGTGCACTACTTTAGACCAGGGCCCAATTCCCTATATAGTGGTACTACTTTAGACCAGGGCCCTGTTCCCTATATAGTACACTACTTTAGACCAGGGCCCTGTTCCCTATATAGTACACTACTTTAGACCAGGGCTATGTAGGGATAGGGTGCCATTTAGGACACATCCCCAGCCTCTCTTTCTCTGGGACCAGGCACATGTTGTCAATTAGTCTGAGTGGTTTGGGACTGGGCCTTGAGCTGATTCTACGTCAATGGTATCTGGCTGCTGCACTGGGGGACAAACATCCCTAACGCCTGGGGGGGGGGCAAACGTCCCTAACGCCTGGGGGGGGCAAACGTCCCTAACGCCTGGGTGGGGGGTGGCAAACGTCCCTAACGCCTGGGTGGGGGGCGGACAAACGTCCCTAACGACCTGCTCAGGGAAACAGCAGAGGTTTGGGAACCCGGCCTGAAACCACGTTACCATGGCATCTCACAGGATTATCGGCAGACCAGGAGTTGAGCGGCGAGTCTGTGGAGCATTTGTTAGAGCAGCATAGTAAATCACTGAGCTCATTCTCACCAGGCAGAGAAGACTAGACAGAGAGCGAGAGACAGAGAGCGAGAGACAGAGAGCGAGAGACAGAGAGCGAGAGACAGAGAGCGAGAGACAGAGAGCGAGAGACAGAGAGCGAGAGACAGAGAGCGAGAGACAGAGAGCGAGAGACACAGAGCGAGAGACAGAGAGCGAGAGACACAGAGCCGAGAGACACAGAGCCGAGAGACACAGAGCCGAGAGACACAGAGCCGAGAGACACAGAGCCGAGAGACACAGAGCCGAGAGACACAGAGCCGAGAGACACAGAGCCGAGAGACACAGAGCCGAGAGACACAGAGCGAGAGACACAGAGCGAGAGACACAGAGCGAGAGACACAGAGCCGAGAGACACAGAGCCGAGAGACACAGAGCCGAGAGACACAGAGCCGAGAGACACAGAGCCGAGAGACACAGAGCCGAGAGACACAGAGCCGAGAGACACAGAGCCGAGAGACACAGAGCGAGAGACACAGAGCGAGAGACAGAAAAAAGGGCCAACACTTAACTCCACCAACGCCGAACACTGTTTCCAAATCCCAAATGTTGTTTAAACATGACCAAATCACCAGGACTCCTGTAGGTCTTATTGCCCTGTGGTTTCCTGAATGTGCAAACCTCTTCAGACTTTGGCTGGACAAGCTTACAGGAGTGGGAAAGGTTGCTGTGGTGAAGACACTATGGAAAAACTCAAAATCACTGTTCCATGAAATATACTGTTGCGTTCTACAAGAGAGACAGAGAGACAGAGCTAGAAAGAGAGAGCAAGAGAGAGAGAGAGAGAGAGAGAGAGCAAGAGAGCAAGAGAGAGAGCGAGAGAGAGAGAGAACCTGGAGAAGAGTCCCCTAAGCAAGCTGGTCCTGGGGGCTCTGTTCACAAACACACCCTACAGAGCCCCAGGACAGCAGTACAATTAGACCCAACCAAATCATGACAACAACAAAAAGATAATTACTTGACACATTGGAAAGAATTAACAAAAAAACAGAGCAAACTAGAATGTTATTTGGCCCTAAACAGAGAGTACACAGTGGCAGAATACCTGACCACTGTGACTGACCCAAAATTAAGGAAAGCTTTGACTATGTACAGACTCAGTGAGCATAGCCTTGCTATTGAGAAAGGCCGCCGTAGGCAGACATGGCTCTCAAGAGAAGACAGGCTATGTGCACACTGCCCACAAAATGAGGTGGAAACTGAGCTGCACTTCCTAACCTCCTGCCCAATGTATGACCATATTAGAGAGACATATTTCCCTCAGATTACACAGATCCACAAAGAATTCGAAAATTAATCCAATTTTGATAAACTCCCATATCTACTGGGTGAAATACCACAGTGTGACATCACAGCAGCAAGATTTGTGACCTGTTGCCACGAGAAAAGGGCAACCAGTGAAGAACAAACACCATTGTAAATACAACCCATATTTATGCTTATTTATTTGATATTGTGTCCTTTAACTATTTGTACATTGTTAAAACACTGTATATATATATAATATGACATTTGTAATGTCTTTATTGTTTTGAAACTTCTGTATGTGTAATGTTTACTGTTAATTTTTATTGTTTATTTCACTTTATATATTATCTACCTCACTTGCTTTGGCAATGTTAACACATGTTTCCCATGCCAATAAAGCCCTTGAATTGAAATTGAATTGAGAGAGAGAGGGAGAGAGAGCGAGAGAGAGAGAGAGAGAGAGAGAGAGAGAGAGAGAGAGCGAGAGAGAGAGAGAGGGAGCGAGAGAGAGAGAGAGGGAGCGAGAGAGAGAGAGAGGGAGCGAGAGAGAGAGAGAGGGAGCGCGAGAGGGAGAGAGAGAGCGCGAGAGGGAGAGAGAGAGAGGGGTCTAACTCCCACCCTCTCCCTTGATCATCAGACTCATAAACAGAGCATTAATAGACAGAGGAAGTCTGCTACAAAGCCTAAGGCCAGACTCTCTTCACAGGGAGATCAGGGCAGCTTGACTACAACAAAGACCCTTTTCAACACCTAAACCCTTTTCAACACCTATAACCCCCAATCATTTTCATCGCCGCCCTAACTACAGGTTGACTAAGAAAAACAAGCCTCTGCCCGGGCGGATACACAAATATGTGACTCCACTGGTTCAGCCTGTGAGAACGGTGACAGCCAGAGTCAACATGTTACGCCACGGTGAAGTCACATGACACCCTATGGACCCTGGTCAACAGTAGTGTTCAGTGAGAACGGTGACAGCCTGAGTCAACATGACACCCTTGTAGGGAATAGGGTGCTACTTGGGACAGTCTTACATAGGGAATAGGGTGCTACTTGGGACAGTCTTACATAGGGAATAGGGTGCTACTTGGGACAGTCTTACATAGGGTGTCATGTGACTCCACTGGTTCAGCCATAGGGAATAGGGTGCTACTTGGGACAGTCTTACATAGGGAATAGGGTGCTACTTGGGACAGTCTTACATAGCGAATAGGGTGCTACTTGGGACAGTCTTACATAGGGAATAGGGTGCTACTTGGGACAGTCTTACATAGGGAATAGGGTGCTACTTGGGACAGTCTTACATAGGGAATAGGGTGCTACTTGGGACATATCCCATTACTCCACGACAGGCTAGGGAATTATCTTCCTCCATAGTTAAAGGTTACGGGACCTTGGGACATATCCCATTACTCCACGACAGGCTGGGGAATTATCTTCCTCCATAGTTAAAGGTTACGGGACCTTGGGACATATCCCATTACTCCACGACAGGCTGGGGAATTATCTTCCTCCATAGTTAAAGGTTACGGGACCTTGGGACATATCCCATTACTCCACGACAGGCTGGGGAATTATCTTCCTCCATAGTTTAAAGGTTACGGGACCTTGGGACATATCCCATTACTCCACGACAGGCTGGGGAATTATCTTCCTCTATAGTTAAAGGTTACGGGACCTTGGGACATATCCCATTACTCCACGACAGGCTGGGGAATTATCTTCCTCCATAGTTAAAGGTTACGGGACCTTTGTAAATATCTTACAACCGTGACCTTTGGACTCCAGAGTGGCGCAGCGGTCTAAGGCACTGGGCGTCACTACAGTCCCTGGTTCGAATCCAGGCTGTATCACAATCGGCCCGGCGTCGTCCGGGGTTTGGCCGGGCTAGGCCGTCATTGTAAATAACAATTTGTTCTCAAACTGACTTAACCCAGTTAAATAAAAGGTTTTCAACAAACAAATAAATGAGAAAGAGACAACCAGACCACCTGAGGTTGAAGAGGCGCTGCTGCGCCTTCTTCACGACGCTGTCAGTGTGAGTGGACCAATTCAGTTTGTCTGTGATGTGTATGCCGAGGAACTTAAAACTTGCTACCCTCTCCACTACTGTACAGATGGTCTTTATGGTGATCTATTTACTAGGCTCTACCCTGGGCTCCTGTACAGATGGTCTTTATGGTGATCTATATACTAGGCTCTACCCTGGGCTCCTGTACAGATGGTCTTTATGGTGATCTATTTACTAGGCTCTACCCTGGGCTCCTGTACAGATGGTCTTTATGGTGATCTATTTACTAGGCTCTACCCTGGGCTCCTGTACAGATGGTCTTTATGGTGATCTATTTACTAGGCTCTACCCTGGGCTCCTGTACAGATGGTCTTTATGGTGATCTATTTACTAGGCTCTACCCTGGGCTCCTGTACAGATGGTCTTTATGGTGATCTATATACTAGGCTCTACCCTGGGCTCCTGTACAGATGGTCTTTATGGTGATCTATTTACTAGGCTCTACCCTGGGCTCCTGTACACCCCCCAGAAACTAAACCCCTTTCTCCAGAAACTAAACCCCTTTCTCCAGAAACTAAATCCCTTTCTCCAGAAACTAAATCCCTTTCTCCAGAAACTAAATCCCTTTCTCCAGAAACTAAATCCCTTTCTCCAGAAACTAAATCCCTTTCTCCAGAAACTAAACCCCTTTCTCCAGAAACTAAACCCCTTTCTCCAGAAACTAAACCCCTTTCTATAGAAACTAAACCCCTTTCTATAGAAACTAAATCCCTTTCTCCAGAAACGAAATCCCTTTCTCCAGAAACTAAACCCCTTTCTATAGAAACTAAACCCCTTTCTATAGAAACTAAACCCCTTTCTACAAAAACTAAACCCCTTTCTACAAAAACGAAACCCCTTTCTACAAAAACGAAACCCCTTTCTCCAGAAACTCCCAGATTCAATCCACGAGAAACTACGTGTACCATGTACCATTCGACCAGGGCCCATAGGGAATAGTGTACCATTCGACCAGGGCCCCATAGGGAATAGGGTACCATTTGGGACACAGCCTAGGCCTAATGTAAAAGGAATGTTATGGGGGCAACGACCGATGCCTGGCTGAGATTCATCATCCATATCTCTGTCAGCTAGAAGACACCGACCCTACCGGGACAAGAACCTCAATGCAGGGATGGGACATCCAACTGTCCTCCAAACTTTACCTTTAGGAAAGGGGACACACCTAGTCAGTTGGGAAAAGGGGGATACCTAGTCAGTTGGGAAAGGGGGGACACCTAGTCAGTTGGGAAAAGGGGGACACCTAGTCAGTTGGGGAAAGGGGGACACCTAGTCAGTTGGGGAAAGGGGGACACCTAGTCAGTTGGGAAAGGGGACACCTAGTCAGTTGGGAAAGGGGACACCTAGTCAGTTGGGGAAAGGGGGACACCTAGTCAGTTGGGAAAGGGGAGGACACCTAGTCAGTTGGGGAAAGGGGGACACCTAGTCAGTTGGGGAAAGGGGGACACCTAGTCAGTTGGGAAAGGGGGACACCTAGTCAGTTGGGAAAGGGGGACACCTAGTCAGTTGGGGAAAGGGGGACACCTAGTCAGTTGGGAAGGGGGACACCTAGTCAGTTGGGGAAAGGGGACACCTAGTCAGTTGGGGAAAGGGGGACACCTAGTCAGTTGGGGAAAGGGGGACACCTAGTCAGTTGGGGAAAGGGGGCCACCTAGTCAGTTGGGGAAAGGGGGACACCTAGTCAGTTGGGGAAAGGGGGGACACCTAGTCAGTTGGGGAAAGGGGACACCTAGTCAGTTGGGGAAAGGGGGACACCTAGTCAGTTGGGGAAAGGGGGACACCTAGTCAGTTGGGGAAAGGGGGACACATAGTCAGTTGGGGAAAGGGGGACACATAGTCAGTTGGGGAAGGGGGATACCTAGTCAGTTGGGAAAAGGGGGACACCTAGTCAGTTGGGGAAGGGGGATACCTAGTCAGTTGGGAAAAGGGGGACACCTAGTCAGTTGGGAAAAGGGGGGACACCTAGTCAGTTGGGAAAAGGGGGGGACACCTAGTCAGTTGGGAAAAGGGGGGGACACCTAGTCAGTTGGGAAAAGGGGGGGACACCTAGTCAGTTGGAGAAAGGGGGGATACCTAGTCAGTTGGGGAAAGGGGGGATACCTAGTCAGTTGCTCAACGGAAAGCCTTCAACCTCAATGGGTCTTCCGCAATTAACCCAACCCCTCAATCAGAGAGGAGAGGGGGGACTATCGACGTCATCGGCACCCGGGGAACAGTTGTTGTTGGCGGTTAACAACCTTGCTCAAGGGCAGAACGACAGATTGTTCCATCTTGCCGTCTCGGGGATTTGAACCAGCGACCATTCGATTACCGGCCCATTGAGATGAACTGCTAGGTTAGAGAGAGAGCTTGGCAGTCTGCTGTCATTACTGCTAGCTAGCATGAAGACGAAAAGGGCAGTTATCGGGGGAAACGAGACGAATCTCAATCTTCTCGATGGAGCAGCGTGGAACCTGTGGATGAAGATCCAGTTTGGGACAGATCCCATCTCTGCATTGAGATACGTTGTCACACCCATATCTCACCCATATCTCACCCACATCTCACCCACATCTCACCCACATCTCACCCACATCTCACCCATATCTCTCCCATATCTCACCCATATCTCACCCACATCTCACCCACATCTCACCCACATCTCACCCACATCCCACCCACATCCCACCCATATCTCACCCACATCTCACCCACATCCCACCCACATCCCACCCATATCTCACCCACATCTCTCGCCGAGTCCACAATGTGTTAATGGAAACATGATTGTGCATCCGACTCCTGAGCAGCTCCGTGTAAACAAGCGTAGGGTTTGGTATCTTCTAGCAGACTGCCAAGCTATCTCTCTAAACCTCGCCAGCTTGGTATCCAGGGGGGGATGTTCCTCAGAAAGACACACACACACCACAGACAGGAGCACAAAACACACACCACAGACAGGAGCACAAAACACACACCACAGACAGGAGCACAAACACACACCACAGACAGGAACACAAAACACACACCACAGACAGGAACACAAAACACACACCACAGACAGGAACACAAACACACACCACAGACAGGAGCACAAACACACACCACAGACACACAGGCAGGAAGGAGCACACACACCTCAGTAGATAAAAGCATTCCATAAATACCTGATAATGTATTCACAGTAGGCTGTAAGATATAGGTCCATTAGGCTGGCCACTATCACCCCTCCCCCCCCCACCCCCCCACACACACGCACACACACGCCCAATACTCCCTAATAGTTTCTTTCTTGTTAGCAAAATAATGGGAGCAATAGGATATAAGATTTATGTTCTTTCACCCTGGTCCCGTCTTTAAACGGACCAAGTGATCAGTTGCTCATCCACAGATTGAGATATTTTGGCTCAAACACATTAAGGAAATAAATTCCACAAAGGAACTTTTAACACGGCGCACCCGTGAATAGAAATGCAGCATTCCAGGTGACTACCTCATGAATCTGGTTGAGAGAATGCCAAGATTGTGCAAAGCTGTCATCAAGGCGGCAGGGTAGCCTAGTGGTTAGAGCGTTGGACTAGTAACCGGAAGGTTACAAGTTCAACCCCCCGAGCTGACAAGGTACAAATCTGTCGTTCTGCCCCTGAACAGGCAGTTAACCCACTGTTCCTAGGCCGTCATTGAAAATAAGAATTTGTTCTTAACTGACTTGCCTAGTTACAATCAAATTAAATAAAGGCAAAGGAGAATTTGAAAAATCTCAAATATAAAATATATTTTGTTTACTACACCTTTTTGGTTACTACATGATTCCATATGTGTTATTTCATAGTGTTGATGTCTTCACTATTATTTTATAAGGTAGAAAATAGTCAACATAAAGAAAAACCCTTGAATGAGTAGGTGTTAGTCAAAGGTTTTGCATCTCTACAATGTTTTAATGTCGATTCTTGTATCTCACCACATTAGTTATTAACATGATGATTTATCAATCAGTTGTGTTGTGACAAGGTAGGGGTGGTATACAATAGAGAGCCCTATTTGGTAAAAGACCAAGTCCATAATATGGCCAGAACAACTTAAATGAGCAAAGAGTAACGACAGTCCATCCTTACTTTAAGACATGAAGGAAAAGTCAATACGGAACATTTCAAGAACTTTTAAAGTTTCTTCAAGTGCAGTCGAAAAAAATCATCCAGCGCTATGATGAAACTGGCTCTCATGATGACCGCCACAGGATCGGTAGACCCAGAATTCCCTCTGCTGCTACGGAGGAGTTCATTAGAGTTACCAGCCTCATAAATGACAGCCCAAATAAATGTGGGGGGTGCTGCATCAGATGACCTGGCCTCCACAATCACCCGACCTCAACTCAATTGAGATTGTTTGGGATGAGTTGGACCGCAGAGTGAAGGAAAAGCATCCAACAAGTGCTCAGCATATGGGGAAACTCCTTCAAGACTGTTGGAAAAGCATTCCAGGTGAAGCTGGTTGAGAGAATGCCAAGAGTGGGCAAAGCTGTCACCAAGGCAACGGGTGGCTATTTGAAGAATCTCAAATATAACATATTTAGATTTGTTTAACACTTTTTTTTTTGGTTTACTACATGATTCCGTATGTGTTATTTCATAGTTTTGATGTCTTCACAATTATTTTACAAATGTATAAAATAGAATAAAATAAAGAAAAGCCCTTGTAAAAACGTTTGAACTGTAGTGTATATCACCAGAAGATCTTTGACAACCAACTGCCGTATGTTCCAATACGATAGCGACCAAATGACTTTAAGTGGCCACTGCCACACCTGCCAATCAGTCAACCCCATTAAAAACCGCAGATAGCGTTATCGTATTTATAAGAAAACAGGGCATAAACCACTAATCAAACAGGTAGTACGTCAGACATCAACACCGGTTGTTTTGATAGAGATGAAATACATCAGAAATACATCCACTAGGCCGCTATTCATTTCAGTGAAAGCAGAAACACTTGCGTTCATAACAGACAGAGTCCATTCATAAGTGAACGGTTTGTAACACATTAATCGTTATGAACGTCCCCTGCGTAACCGCGCTATCATCTTTATCATAAAAAAACTTAAAATCACTCACCTTTTAAAATATCCATTTTGACCCGCTCGGTCCTTGATTCCGTTGGTAAGTATTGTATCCGTCATTCTGAACTTTTAAAACGCAGCCAAAAGCTTCGAAGAAATACGGAAAACGGGAATATCGTTGTGAGCCTGTTATTCAACAGGTGCGCTTTCCCCAGCTATTACAATCAGTCACTGGTTCGGTCTCTCGTCTATTCGTTATGTGACATCACTCTTACCAGACAGTCGCTATTCTCCGCGCAGCTAAACTAGAAACCCCACCCCGAGAGTGTGACGGCAGCGGATCCGCAGCGCAGACAAAACGGTAAAGTTATCAGTATCTTTAGTTGCAGTGTGTTGCTTTTGTAGGTAGGCGGGCCCAATCGCTCCTCTTGAGTATTTGCATAAGAGGCGTAGCCCTCTGCCCAGGAGCCTACTTCATGGTTGTACGTGGAAGGATCCTTTGTCTTTAGAGAAAACACATTCCATATGTTTGGCTTAGCCTACTTTTCTTTTATTACTTTTCTTCTTGTTCCTCTCACCTACATAGGAGAACAGCAACTTATAGCTGCAAGCAGCAATGAACGGGGTCCACAGGATGACAAAGATCAGAGTGGATTTCCCTTGGTTTGAATACCAAACCTAATATGCTTCCTCATGGTAATGTTTTTGATGACTCTAAAAGGCTTCAAGCTGATAGGCTATTGTGAGTGGATTTACAAAGGATTTAAAAGGTGCACTATGCAATAATCGCTCCTCCATTTCTGGTTGCTAAAATTTGAATAGTTATTTCAGTTTATGTGACAAACAAGCACTCAGAGTGTAGTCCTAATAAGTGCATGTCTATTCTGGGCTGTGTTTTTAACAGTAACACTGAGGTAATGCTCAGTCTAGCTCTATTAACACTGGGCTTGGTTTTAAAGTCTAGTGTAACACTGAGGTAATGCTCAGTCTATTCTGGGCTCTGGTTTTTAACAGTGTAACACTGAGGTAATGCTCAGTCTATTCTGGGTACTCTGGTTTTTTCAGTCTATTCAAGTGGTTTTTAACAGTGTAACACTGAGGTAATGCTCAGTCTATTCTGGGCTCTGGTTTAACACTGAGGTAATGCTCAGTCTATTCTGGCTCTGGTTTTAACAGTAACACTGAGGTAATGCTCAGTCTATTCTGGGCTCTGGTTTTTAACAGTGTAACACTGAGGTAACACTGAGACTAACACAGTCTTGAAACTGTTTCTGTACTTGTTGTTGTTGAAGTTTGTCAGAGTTGAGAACCCTGACTCGCATAGGTATTTGGTGCCAAACTGACCAGAACATCTGCTTTCTCAGTCCAGGCAGGAGACCACTTCCTGTTGTAGATGAACAACCCCCAGAACCTGTTTCTCAGTGGGCAGGAGACCACTTCTGTTGTAGATGAACAACTGTTCCAGTCAGGCAGGAGAACTTCCGGTTCTCAGTTCTCTCAGTCGGGCAGGAGACCATTTCCTGCTGTAGATGAACAGTGGGTTTCAGTCCAGGCAGGAGACCACTTCCTGTTGTAGATGAACAACCCATAACCGGTTCTCAGTCAGACAGGAGACCATTTCCTGTTGTAGATGAACAACCCAGAAACTGTATGAGTGGGTTCTGTCAGGCAGTAGACCATTTCCTGTTGTAGATGAACAACCCAGAACCGGTTCTCAGTCAGGCAGGAGACCATTTCCTGTTGTAGATGAACAACCCAGAAACTGTATGAGTGGGTTCTGTCAGGCAGGAGACCATTTCCTGTTGTAGATGAACAACCCAGAAACTGTGTGAGTGGGTTCTGTCAGGCAGGAGACCATTTCCTGTTGTAGATTAACAACCCATAACCGGTTCTCAGTCAGGCAGGAGACCATTTCCTGTTGGAGACAATTTAAAACTGTATGAGTGGGTTCATCAGGCAGATGAACCATTTCCTTGTAGATGAAACAACCCAAGTTCTCAGTCAGAACCTGTTGTAGATTCTCAGTTCTCAGTCAGGCAGGAGACCATTTCCTGTTGTAGATGAACAACCCAGAAAGAAGTGGGTTCTGTCCAGGAGACCATTTCCTCAGATCAGTTTCTGCAGGAGACCATTTCCTGTTGTAGATGAACAACCCAGAACCGGTTCTCAGTCAGGCAGGAGACCATTTCCTGTTGTAGATGAACAAACCAGAAACTGTATGAGTGGGTTCTGTCAGGCAGGAGACCACTTCCTGCTGTAGATGAACAACCCAGAACCGGTTCACAGGCAGGCAGGAGACCATTTCCTGTTGTAGATGAACAGCCCAGAACCGGTTCTCAGGCAGGCAGGAGACCACTTCCTGCTGTAGATGAACAACCCAGAACCGGTTTTCAGTCAGGCAGGAGACCACTTCCTGCTGTAGATGAACAACCCAGAACCGGTTCTCAGGCAGGCAGGAGACCATCAGTCTGGAGACTGTTTCCTAACAGATGAACAACCCAGAACGTAGGTTCTCAGTCAGGCAGGATGAACAACCCAGAACGGTTTACAGGCGGGCAGGAAGACCATTTCCTGTTGTAGATGAACAAAGGCAGGAGGAGACCCTTGAGTGAACCGGTTCATCGGGCGGAAGACCACTTCCTGCCATGCAGATGAACAACCAGAACAGTTCTCACAAGAATATTCCAAATGCGTTTCATGATTAGACCATTTCCTGTTGTGGCAACGGATGAACTGTGATGGGAATAACAAGTTCAGTTCTCATCTGCTGTTGAACACAGGGTCGTATGGGGGAGTGAAGCTTCAAGAAAACTGATGAAAAAAACGGTTTTTCCAGTCAGGCGGGAGACCACTTCCTGCTGTAACCTCCCCGGTTCTCAGGCGGGCGGGGAGACATTTCCCAGATACGAACTCGCGAGATTATTGAGCTCAGTCAGAGCTTGTAAGCAGACAGGTCATTTAGTGACAGCAGTGAGTGGTGGCGAGTGGGACAACAAGTTCAGTGACTGACAGCACATCATCTGCTGTTGAACCACAGCGCTGCGTCGTGGAGAGGCTGAGTGAAGCTTCAAAGAGAGCTGTTGAAAAGCATCAGTGACAGAAACACTGGCACTCTCTCTCTACCTCCCCCTTCTCCCTCTCATCTCCCTTCTCCCTCACCCCTCTCCTTCTACCCTCTCCCCTCTCCTCTCTCCTTCTCCTCTCCTTCTCCCTCTCTCCCTCTCCATCCTCTCCTTCTCCCTCTCCCCTCTACCTCTCCTTCTCCCCCTCTCTTCTCTCCCTCTCTCCTTCTCCCTCTCCCTCCTCCCTCTCCCCTATCTTCTCCCTCCCCCTCTACCTCTCCTTCTCCCTCTCCCTCTCTCTCTCATTACTACCTCTATATCATCTCCTCCTCTCTCCTCTCCTCTCATCTCTCTCTCTCCCCTCTCTTCTCCCTCAGCCCTCCTCTCCCTCTCCGTCTCCTCTCCCTCTCTCCTCTCCCCTCTACCTCTCCCCTCTCCCCGTCTCCCTCTCCTTCTCCCTCTCCCTCTCCTTCTCCCTCTCCCCTCTCCCTCTCCCTCTCTCCCTCTCCGTCTCCCTCTCCCCTCTCCGTCTCCCTCTCCCTCTCTCCGTCTCCCTCTCCCTCTCCCTCTCCCTCTCCTTCTCCCCTCTCCCCTCTCCCCTCTCCCCTCTACCTCTCACGCAGCTGTCAAACTGAGCCTGCTGTTTAAGCTGAAAGCGCACTGAACAAAGAGCGCAGATGCACTTGGCCAAATCAAATTCCACGGATTAATAAAATAATTCTAAATGTCCACTGACACGTCCACTGACCCACCATTAGCCTACTGTCACCAAGGTCTACTAACAGCGTTGGTCAGCCATGTTGTGGTTTGTGATATTATTCCTCTCTGTCACAACAAGTGGCAGTATACTGGGGGAACACACACCGATGGCACTATTGTCCTCACCGTTGTGCGGTGTCCAGGTAATCGGTGTGTCTTTGGTTGCTTAGAAACTGTACGGGGGCAAACTTGACATGTTATTTCTAAGCTCTTCAGACACAGTGGTTGTTCTTCAAGGTTGCTGTCGTGGTGATTATGTTGTTGATTGCTGGGAATGATTCCAGCTAGAGGCCGTTTCAAAACCACCTGGTCCGTCTTTATTTATAGGGACCCTTGAATGAAAACCTTTTAGAAGTAAAACAATTTGTCGTCTGAAAACAGTAAAATATACTCTGGATTTTTATCCAAATTGGTTCGAAAAGAAAATACTTATTTTTTATTTATTTTTTAACTTCAGATTGAATTGGAATAAAACAAATAGATAAATAATATAGATA